>NW_010159939.1:0-14938 GCF_000695765.1 Mesitornis unicolor
TTCCAACTGAGCGATTCTGTGATTCTGTGTCTGTGCATTTCTGTTCTAAGCTGCTTAAATACTTTGGTTCCTCTCCCCCCACCCCCCTCAAGTGTCTGGGATAGTAATCGGTAACTTTCTAACAGGTTGTCCCAGAAATTTGCTAGCTCAGACAAATGACTTTATCAGCTCCATGTTTTGTTAGTTGTATGAAATGCAACTTTCAATCATGATCTTATTTAGATTTAATTATCCCATAAAATGGAGTGGATTTTATTCAGAGGAGAAAATGGTAATACTGGAGAAATTCCCATCATATTTAACTAAACATTTGGGAAACATGGAAGAACTAAACTATGGGTTCAATAATCTATCCATCCAATCTGTTTTAAAATGCATTTTGGGGATGAAACAATGCTGGTAGTGACCAGCAGGTGGGGCAGGCAGCCTGCTCCTGAGCGCTTGGCCGGGCAGAGAAAGTGACGGGATTAGACCATGCAAAGTCAGGATGTCCGCACATCATGGGCTGGAAATGGTTTTCTCATTTCAGGGTGGTGTTTTCTGGATGTGTAGTGGAACGTATGGAAATCACACATACCTATGAATTGTTAGGACTTGAATTATTTGGGTATTTTTTTCCAAACACAGTTCAAGGAAAGTTACTGTGTTCCCTTCCTACAAATCATTCTGAGCTAAAAATCTTGTGCTACTGAGTGCTTGGTCCCAGAGAACATCATACAGAGAAGTGAGAGTCAGTGGGAAACAAAAAATTGCTGATTATTGATTCAGTGGTGATTTAGAGCCTTATAACAAGTACAGAGGAGTATGTCTTGTAGGCTTTCATACTCAAAGGATTTCAAACATCTGTGATTCAGTACTCTGTGGTGAGGCGTAGAGGGGGTCTGTTTCCCACCGTTCTCTTTCAGGTATGCAGTTCCTCTGTAGTTTTACGTGCATGTGATGGAGTGTGTGGGGGTTTTTTTGTTGTTGTTTTTTGTTGTTGGTTGGTTGTTTTGTATTTTGTTGGGTTTTTTGGTGGGTTTTTTGTTGTTTGTTTGGTGAGTAGTTTTTGTTTTTGTTGTTTTTGGGTTTTTTTTAAATGAGACTTAACACATCTTGCTGGCAGAACCTGTAAATCTGCTGGAGTGTGTGAGAACCTTGCCTCAAGGTCCTGTTTCTATTCCTGCCTCACTTTTCCCAGATGATAACCAGAGTTACAGGCTGTACAGACTCTCTTTAACCCTGGAAGAGCCAGGATCTCTGTCTTGTAGAGAACAGAGTGATGATTCCAGGCCACAGCTCTTCAGCAGTTATAAAACAATTCCATAAAGACCATTTAAACATAAAACCACATTAGTGCTTCTTGAGCCTCTCGAGAGACTGGTGGTCACAGAATCAACATGGAGATACAGTACACAGTGGAGTCTGTAATGAGCATTTGATAGGTTTACATCTGTATAGAATTATTTGAGCCTTGTTTATCGAGAGGCTTTTTACAGATGTTCTTTCTAGAGAGGACTCATGTTTTTTTCTTTCCAGCTGTAAAGAAGTTTGAACATGAGAGCTTGTCAGGATCTAGACTTCTCTTCTTCTGTTATTTCAGGTTGGTTTTCCTGCAACTCCAATGGTGCTTTCTGGGAAGGAAGCTTTGGTTGCGCTCTTTATCTGCAGGTTACGTGCAGTACAGGACTACAGTTTGCACTGGGTCATGGTCACATGACTTACCTCTCTAAATTGCCTGTAAAACATTATAAAAATCAAAGGCAGAGAAATATTTTTTGCTGTTGAAGTTAGTAAGACAGTTTCTAGAAACATACTTTGCGAGCATTGGATCAGTAACAGTTTTATGTAAAAAACTTCAAGAAAAGTCTCTTGAGTGCTTCATGAAATGTTTCCCCCTTTACCTGGAGCATCGTTCCTCTTACGCAAAATGCAGCTTTCGGAATAGGATGTCTCTCCTGGCCAGTTCTATCTTTAGCTAACCCAAAGTGATGAGTTCCAGTATCCAACATTTATGAAGAAGTCTCAGAATTTCATCCCTCTCTTAAAAATTCTCATCCTGTACAGTAAAGACTAAAAGCTTTTTTCTCCATGCTACCTGTTCTCTCAGCTGCCCTTTCTGCTAATCAAGTTTCTCTTTAGCTTTGGTAGATCTCTTTAAAGGTCACCGACAGAGCAGACCAGTGAAAAGGATTACTCTTTACAGGGATATTTTTTCTGTTTTCATGAAATAACCTCTCTTGAGGCTCTTTCTTCCTTAGTCTAAAGGAAAAAATAAAAGCATTAGCCTTTTCCTTTTTCCCTCAAGTTGAAAAAGGGGTTTACAATAGAAACTTGAACTTGTACTGGAAGAGCTATGATGTCTAGGTGAGCAATAAGGAAGTGAATTGTTTCTGTTAATGAGAGGCAGTGCTTAAAATCACTGGAGGCTCACTACAAATTCATCAGTAGGTAAACATGCCAGTATGAGACTGTGAACATACAAACCTATTTGTGTGATCTCGTCCCCATTAATACTTTTGAAGACATAATTTTTCACTCTGTCACGTGTCACTGTAATGATGGAACAGATTTCACTATTTAATCTCATTAATACCGCTGAAAACTTGTGAAGTGTAATGCACAGAGTATTTAATGTCAAGATTTTTTCTTGTCTTTGCATTTCATTAGGTGTAGGCTGGAAAAAAACAAAGCATAACAGCAAAAGGATTTGCAGGTACCTGTATTGACTTGTCTGAGCGGGCTAGCAAGAATTGCAATTCAGTGACTTTTACAAACGCTTGTTTTCTGTTGAGTAATTGGAAGAGGAAAAAAATCTTATCTAAATTGTGTGAAACCCTGCAGGAGGAAGTGTAATGAAAGGTGGTTTAATTATTTTCATTAAGACAGAAAAGCAGATTGCTGTGTTATCAATAGTAATTGTTTATTTTCTTGCCTTATTGTACCGTTTGTTAGCCACTGAAAATGCTGTTTATAATGCAGAAAAAAAGTCTTTTAATGAAGTAATGTATTATTTTCAGCTCTTTCTCAAAATACATAGCAAAATCATCTTTGTGTCTGCCAGGTTACATTAGAAACAGCTTGGCCATGAAGTTACAGAGCCATTAGCACTGATGCTTTTTCGTAAAAAGGCAGCCAGTGGCCACACAGAGCCTGTTTTGCATACAGACAGAGCACAGTGAAAGGTTTCAGTCTGCAATGAGTAATGGAAGTGAAGGGTTTGGAGAATGTTGAGAAAAGGAACAAATTCAAACGGAAGTGTGTCTTCTTCGCAGTTTCCAGTACAAAGTACAGAGTTTCTTCACTTCTCAGATAAGTGACCTGAGTTTTTGTTAACTGAACCAATAGGTTTTGAACTGAATTTCCCTCAATTTCTGTTTTTCATTCCCTTTGTACTTTATGTAAAAACATTATATTGTCATAAATATAGACTAGTAGGAATGAAAGAAAGAATGACATGACGTGTTACTGCTTTTTTGTTGTTTTTTTTTTTTATTTGGGTATCTGCATGGCGCATAGGCCACCAGCTTCTCGAGTTCTCCTGCTGGGAGCGTCCAGTTGCTGTCCAAAGAAAAATAGGTCTGGCTGGGAAAACAGGCTACATCATCTATTTCAGAGATTCTCGTAGGATGTGGGAGATGCAACTTGAAATACATTTGTGTAGAGAAGGGAATTGAATTGATTTCCACTCTCTGGGTAAAATGCTGTAGTTCTGCAGTAGCTGAATAAACATGGGTTATATTCCTGTACATTAACTCTTTGACGTGTTTTGCTTTGGTACTCCCCTCTCTTACGCCCCAGTCCCCATCTATTCTACGGTCATTTCAGGACAAACAGAACTATTTTTGCTGGAGAAAGTTGTGTGTTTCTGTCAAAAGTAGATGGCAATGTAGTTGTTAGAGGTTATTTGGTAAATGACTGTATTTCTATTAAAGGTGACAGCTTTGAGACCAAGTGCATACCACACATTGGTGGTATAAAATTCTGCTTCTGACTTACCTGAGTGAAGACAATGTGATGTCTCTACAGCTTTTTCTTAATCCATGTTCTGTTGATATTTTGATATATAGACAGAATCCCCCAACACGTTCATCATTAATTCTCAAACTGTAGTATAGCTCTGCTACTGAAAGAGCTTGAAATTGGAGAGTGTGGTGTCTTGCTGACTTTTTATTTCAAGGAAATGTCACCACAGAATCACAGACCGTTAGGGATTGGAAGGGACCTCAAAAGCTCATCCAGTCCAATCCCTCTGCCGGAGCAGGAACACCTCGATGAGGTTACACAGGAAGGCGTCCAGGCAGACGTCATAGAGACGTTATCCATCATGCAGCTGTATTTTGAATTACAGTGCCTGGGATTCAACACAAGCCTATGTCTCTTGGAGGCAGACCCACCACAAATGAGCAGTTTGACAGGAATTTGCTGCGTTACGGGACAGCACAGTCCTGAGGGAACTCCAGCTGAAAAGTTCCTCTCTTTGCTGAGTTTGTGCTAGGAAGGGGAGCTACTGACTCACACAAGAGAAGTTGATGATGGAGAGTGTGAGTGACTGCTTTTTTGCACTGCTGAAGGTTTACTGTCGGGGATTATGAGGAAGGGGTTGCAATCTCTAAGTTTGGAAGGGAGTCCTTGATGAAATACTTTTTCACTTATTTCTTTGCATCACTGTATTGACTGTGAGGTTTGCAGACATCAATGAAAATGGAAAGGAGAAAAACTGGGCCTCCTCATTGACCAGCTCATATGTTTCTCACATCATTGAAACGACAAGGAAGAAGAAGGGTTTTGGTGTCTGTTTATCAAGTGGATAGTTAGCACTTGGTGCATCTTTTCTGTTCTTCCAGCAGTTAAAGAAAGAAATTCATTGCAGTATGGGTCTCAGAAATGCTTTTTAAAACCTTGGGAGCTGAGGATAGTATCTTTCTGATGTAGCATGCTGCAATGTGTGGTTATTTTGTCTGGTGTGACTCGATGAATTCTTTTTAACTGGTGCCATTCAATATATATATCCTGCCTACTTGTTCCTTGATATGTGGTTTTGCATTGAGCTTTATAGTTATGCATTTTGTTTCTGTGTTAGGCAATCTGCTTTTTATCCTTAGTATCTTTTATATAATTTTTTGTTCATTGATTGGCTGTGGCTGTCTGTGGCATTGATTGATGTGGCTGTCTGTTGGTCCTAAAAATTATCCCTTTTTGACGCCCCCTTTCTGAAAATACAATCAAATGACAGTATTTGTAACTGAAGTCTTACTGCTTTTTTGTGCCCCAGCATAGATTTAGTGATGCAACTTAATTTCAAAAATGCATGATGACTGGATCTGCCAGTTTGTTGATAGAAGGGTAGTAGAGATGTGAGGTTTTGCAGTAGCATGTGAAATTATAATTAGGAAATGGCAGTATATGAGTAATGAAAGATGAAAACTTAGGGACTATGTTACTGATAGTGTTGCAGACATAGTGAGTCAGGAGGAAAGGAGAATGCTGTCCTTTCAGATTTCTTATATAGTACCTTTTTAAGGTTTCAAATGAATAGTGTCTCCTTTCACAGCTTTAATTTTCATTATGTGAATACTTTTGTGTTTGCAATGTGCTGTTATTATGTGATAGTTGATCTGAAAAAGTGACAGGTGTTGGGTGTTCTAGTTTAAATTTGAGATAGTATTTCCCACTGCGAACCAAACGCCAATACTTGTGTAATGCATCGCTTCAGAGATTCAGTGTACATCTCAGTGGCTATCTTAAAGCAGTAACTGGAAAAGGGGACTAAAACCAGCCACACATGTCCTAAAGTTCATTTGGAGAGTTTTACCAATCAACATAAATAATTGTAGCACTGTATCTCTCTTTCATGTACCACGTGGAACAGGAATAGTAATGGAGACTCTGCAAGTCTTCAACTGAAGGATAAAATTGGCTTTAGAAAAGCAAGTTTAACATGGCAGGCAATTAAAGCCAAGGACTTGGCTTAGCAGTACGCTTAGCCAACCTAGCGGAGAAGTGGTGCCAGATACGAAGAAAGGATCAGCTTCCCAGGTCCCAAGGTTCATGGCATGCTCCCAGCCTGTCAAACCTTGATTTGTGCTTGTCTGATCCTGCTGTCAGCTGATACAAGGAACTAAGCTGGCAGAAGATTAGCAGTGGGAAAGAGAAGAACACTAGTGATTATTTTTCTGCCAGTTTAGGTACACGATTTCAAAGAATAGCGCTTGGTCTTTCAGATCGTTTTCTTCTTTAATGCTGTTCCAGTTGGAATTATAACAATGCGAGTGAATATCAGTAGTTATTTTCATGTTTTGAAATCCACAGACAAATAATGTCTTACTCCTCATGTGCTTGCTTTTTTTACAAAATAGACACATTTAAAAACACCTACGCTTTTAACCTGGCACTAAGTATTATCAAATAACTTTTAATTCAGACGTAGGAAATAGTTATCTTGTTATTCAAGTGTAACAAGTTTTGGAAAACTCTTTTCATTCGTAATATAGCACGGATGAAATATTTCAAAAGGTTGTTTTTTGTTGGGATTTTTTTGTGTTTTTTTTTTCTTTGTGGCAAAAAAATTGATCTATTCTGGAATTTGTTTTTCCTTGCATGCGGATGCAAGGAAGGCTGCTTCAACGTGCTGGTTCTGATCTTGACAGAGAGTTGCTGGCTTTGTGTTGTTTCTATTCTAAAACTGTGTGCATGTAAGGGGTGTTAAATAAACATTAGACTTGTCTGTAGAACTGAGGCGTTCTCTGAACTTTATCCTCTTTTGAGCAGACTTTAAGTTCATGAAATAAACTGTGTGGGTTAGGTTCAAGACTCAAATTTTCTCTTCTGCAGATGGATGCTGCTTTGAGTGAGCTTTTTACATAGTTTGTCATATTTTCTGTTCGTCATCGATATGGTTGCAGAAGTACAAAGTTTTTCAATAGATACCGGTTTGTAACAGCTACGTCTCCTGAGAGAGGCTGTCTTACTCATTGTCTCATGAGGACCAGCGAAATAGCAACATCCTTTAAAAAGTCTGTTATTGAACAGTTGAAGTCAATATATACCCTCAATAACCTTTGATTCCTTGCTGTTACAGAGCCCTCATGTGTGTTCTTCACAAGTTAGTGTTAAAGCTGTTAATAAAACTGCTTTAGCAATTTTAGAAGTGCTAGAATAAAGCAACAGAAGGAAACACTAAGAGTTAGGTGTACTATTGGAGGCTTGTAAGCCCTCAGTGGACAAAGCCCTAACTTGCTTGGTCTGATTTCAGTTTTGACCTTCTTTTTGAGTAGGTGGTTGGACAAGATGACCTCTTGCAATCCCTTTCAGCTTGGATTAGTCTATAATACTGTGATATTAACACACAAGAATTGACACAGTTTCTGAATACACTCAATCTCTAATGCAGCTCAGAATGCTTACATTTAGGAATGGCAGATTTGGTAAGAACACATAACTCTCTATAGAAATTTTCCTTAAACTATCCAGAATACAAAGTATGATTTAGTTTTAGAATGTAACGTACAAAATCCACATATGTTGATCCATATGTATGCAATATATAAAGCCCTTTGGCAATTGCAACCTATGCATAGGAACAATCAGTAATCTTAACTGAAAATGCTGTAACCTTTATGGCAGTATACTTCATTTGTAAGGTTTTCTTGAAACCTGTTATTTCTGTCAAGACAGAGGCTCCCATATTATGCTTGCACTCATATTTTTTGACTGAAAATTTGTAAGGAAAACATTCAGCTTTCTTAAGTTACTGTCAGTTTGAAAGTAAAAGAGCTGCCAGGTTTTGTGCAGGTCCATGTGACGATTTTGGATAAAGTGCTTGATGAGTTTGCATGGTTGCCAGTAACTTTCATATAATCGTTTCCACTGAATTGAAGAAAAATACAGTTGATTTGCTGTTGGTGGAAATGTATTGGCTTGGCAAGTTTAGAAAATCAAAAGTCTCTTTATCTATCGACAGCAGCTGGACAAGCTTCCTACGGGCTCTTTGCTCGCAGCATGGCTCAGCCTTGTGGAAGGGAGGCAAAGGATGGCATCTACTGAATGCAGCTTGTTGATTATCTGCTTAGTTTCCCAATTAATGCAAAATGAGTGCTGAATTCATAATGATACTGTTCTCACAACATACCCCAGCAAATATCCTTCAGTTCAGACTTTTAATCTAAATGAGTAGAGCTAAATTTTAGTTGGTGGCTTTGTAGTTTGGAATAGCCTGTATCTAATGAATGCAGTCTTTAAAGCCACAGTTTCTGAAATGAATTCTTATTTGACAGGCTTTATCAAGTTCCCAAGTCTGCCTCTAATGTTAGAGAATAGAGCTTTTGAGATTTCTTCCTGTGAATGTACATTGTGTGGTTATTATTTTATTTATGTCAACAGTTTTCAGAGTGGGTCTTCAGAAGCTGCAGTGCACAGCTTCAGCAGCACGTAGCTCCAAGTCCGTTCATTTTGTCCTTGTGAGCCACCCATGAAGGACCGTGCAGCTAATCATGTGGTAGCAGGTTACAGAGGTATTTCTGAGATAGCAGTGGAACGTGAACATCAGAATTTATGGATTCTTTTCTAGTCCTTTGAAAGGGAAGGTAGTCTGCCATTTAAATCAGTAATTACAAACAAAAATAACCAAGGTGTTTGCCTGTGGGGCACTTTTTTTTTCCCCCGGCTCAGTGAGTCTAAGGGAGAGATTTAGCTCTTAATAGAAGCCGTTTTTCCAATTCAGTGAGGTGTAATATTTGTACAAAATATGGCTATAGCTTGTGGAAATATCAATAATGATCTGTGAGCTAGACGAGGTATGACTTGTAGCCGCCTGACACTTGATCTTGTTATAAATTTGCTGAGTGCGTAGAACATTTTTAGAGGTATTTTTTCAGTTAAACAGTAATGAAAAAGCAATCTCCTTCATTTGAAGTTTTTAATCAGATCCAATTATTTGCATCTCGTGGATAGAATAAGCAGGAACTTTGAAACAAAAAAAATTAATTTGTGGACAATTTTATTATATGTACTTTGTTGTTGTTATTGTGGTCAGACTCGCGAATATGATGTCTATTGAAAAAAATTCAGTATAGATAAGCTAACGGCTTACAGTTTGTGGCAGGTGTTGCTCAGTGTCATTACAACGTACTCCTTCCTGTCTCAGAAAGAAGCTGTGGTACCTTACGGTTTCACTGCAGTAGGAAAATCTTACTTTTCAGGGAATGTACAAACCTTATCTTGCATTTGATTTCTGAAGTCTGGATTAAGAGTACTAAATAAGAATTGTTTAGGAGGTTATATTCCACTCTTTGTACCAACCTTTTTATCTTGTTCTAACTTGCTCTTTTTTCTCTGCACAGAAATGTATCATTAATACTCCTAGGTGGACAGGTCAGTGTGTTGGCATGCTTCACGAGATTTTCCCCGGTGGTGGAGTTTGTTTGTAATACACTGACAGAATCACAGAATCACAGAATCACACAGAATCACAGAATCGCTCGGTTGGAAAAGACCTCTGAGATCATCATGTCCAACCGCTCCTGTCTACCCCCTAAACCATATCCTTAAGTACCTCGTCTACCCGCTCCTTAAACACATCCAGGGATGGTGACTCCACCACCTCCCTGGGCAGCCTGTTCCAGCTTCTGACGACCCTCTCAGTAAAGAACTTCCTCCTTATCTCTAACCTGAACCTCCCTTGGCACAGCTTGGTGCCATTTCCCCTTGTTCTATCCCCCATCACCTGGGAGAAGAGACCAGCACCCACCTCTCTACAACCTCCCTTGAGGTAGTTGTAGGTGGTGATGAGGTCTCCCCTCAGTCTTCTCTTCTCCAGGCTAAACAACCCCAGTTCCCTCAGCCTCTCCTCATCAGGCTTGTTCTCCAGAGCCCTCACCATCCTTGTGGCTCTTCTCTGAACACGCTCCAGAATCTCAACATCCTTCTTAGAGTGAGGGGCCCAGAACTGAACACAGCACTCGAGGTGCGGCCTCACCAGTGCCAAGTATGGGGGACAGCATGTTTACCTTGTGGATTCACTATTAGTAATATCTTTAATTTAAAAAAAAAACCCTGAATTCCTATTTGTCTATGTAATTGTGAATTTAATTTCAAATTGAGTCATTGAATTTCAGCTATCTGTCTAGGTAACTTCCTAAAGATGATGTTCTGTATTGTTTCTTGTAGGTAAGGACATCTTGATTCTGAACAGTTGCAAACTTGCATCTGTATTGATAAAATTGCACTAGTACTTTGTCTTTTGTAAAATAATAGCATTAATCCAAGAAATGCATTTAAAAATGCAGTTCTGCTTTTGTTTGCCATAATTCTGAATAGATATTGTTAATGATACCGTACAGCTGTTATTTTAGAGAGCACATTAATTTTCCACAGCAATAAATCTGATAATAAATTCCTTTGCCAAATTTAGACTTAATGATAATGAGTGACTAATTACTTACAAGACAGAGAAGAGGGACATATATCTAGGGGTTACAGTTAGGTAAATGTGGAAAATCGGAACAACTTTTTTGAAGACTATTATACTATATATAACTGTCATAAGCTGTAAGCCTATCAATCACCATGATAGAGGAAATTAGGCTGTCAAGGGATTCTCCTGTACCTTTCTGAATTTAAGGTAAAAAAAGTGCATTTAATGAGCACTGTTACAAAAAAAATGAATCTTTTTGAGATTGTGTTGTATTCATAATGTACTGAAATAATTCCTGATCTAATGTTGTTGCTCCTGTTTGGTTACACCAACAATAACTTTGAACCATGAAGTTAAAAGCTGGTATGTCTTCTGAAGAGCAATTTAAGTAATTAAAGTGTAACTGTCTTTCACATTTCCACTTATATCTATTGAGAGAACCCACTCCATTAATGTCAGCCTAGCTACCTTACTTCTCACTCATACAAGCCTCTGTGGCCAAACTTCTGTTTTGCAAAACAATTTAAAGCAGAGAGTTTGTGAACTGCTTTGTGGCTTAATTATACATGGTTTTTTGACCCTGTGACTTACAAGTTCTGTCTGTGAGAGTTTGACTGTAACAGATGCTGCTCAAATTGGGATGAGGACAATTTTCCCTGCACAGATGCCTTACTATTTTAAATAGAGATGAGGAATAGATGCATGCCTATTCATGATGCAGCTGATGGTCTAGGTCAGATTCAAGCCATAGGATATGTTCATTTTGTCTTGCTAGCCTTTTCTTCCCCTGATAAGAAGAGAAATTGTGGTTGAGACAGATAAGCCCGAATGTCACTGCACTTGGCCACAGCCTCACGGCAGTTTCCAAGAAGGGAAGAGGGAATCAAGACAGATATTTTCTCAAGGAATTGATGTGCGCTGTTGCTGGCTGTGAGAGCAGCAAATGTAGGGAGTAGGCAGTGGTTATTACTGTCCATGAACGTACAGGTGTCCATGCATGCCAGTGGCTAACTATTTATTACGGACTCTGTGTGGGTGCATAAGATGTCTAGGCTGTTGTAGGTAAGTGTCCCTAGTAAAGAATGGAAAAGATCAAGGAAATGTCTATGGTTTTCAGAGGTGTGACACTCAAACCAGTAATACAGATGTTCGATTAGCAGAGGGGGAAAGTAACACTTGTTCAGTATAACTGTAAAGAGTTTCTAAAGATAAAATTGAAAGGTTATTGTGTAGATTTGGGAAGAAGGTGATGGAGTGAAATAGCTATGCTCTTTCTGTCAGATTAACCAAAAAACTCAATCCAAGTTTTGGTATGTTCTGTAAAGTGACGTTCTCAGGAGAAGAACTGGGAGAAATATCACCGAATGAAAGTCTAATATTGCATGAGGCCTACATAATGGCATAATAATAATAATAATAATAATAATAGTACTTGGGCAATTGGCCCGAGGAAAGGCAGGCTGAACATGTGTTGTTTCTATGTTCCTCCCAGTCACTGTAGAACATTCTCAGTTCTGACAAAGATTAAACATTTTAAACTTTTCTTTCAGAGTTAATAGAACTGAACAGGAAGAGGGCCTTAACTCCTGTGGCTTCCGAAGGGTAATAAATACAGTTTTAGAAAGCCTTAATGGAAGCTCTGACTTGTAGTGCACTTTTAGCTTTTGTAAAAGGCTGCAAGTTGAATAACTCTTGTTGAGTGTTTGCACACGTGTGCCTAATGTGCTAGAACTGATTGCACTCACAGTGAGGAGCAGCTGAGTAATTGAAGCAGGATCTAAGAGGTCACTGTTGCACTTTCGCCATTGTGTACTTCAGCCTTGGTTTGATCCAAACCACTCTGGGCTCCAGGGAAGCGCAGAAGCATGACCCCAGGGGGAAACTGCCTGTTCAGAACAATGTTTACTTCATTTTGATACCTTCATTCCTGAAGTGTGTGCATCAACACGTTCTTGTCTGTAAGAAAGGTCAAACGGAAAGCCTGCTTTCCTATTTTATTCTCAATACCACCCCATCTCAAATCCTCTATGCAAAATTAGTGTATAAATGAGGGGGCATCAAAATAAACATTTGCTGTGGTAGAGACTGTAGTCTGGGGTCATGTGTGCTATGCATTTTTCTTTCCTTCAGAAGGACAGCAGAGTCATGGGCTCATTTCAATGGAATCCATGTAATACTTACTATCCAAAACAGAAGCACAGCAAACAAATATTATACCTCCTGTGGTATCAGAGTGCCTTACAGCACTGAGCAATCATGTGTAGATGTAGTTCAATACTGTTTAAAGACGTAAGTTTTTCTCCTTACCTGAGTAATTCTCTTTTAAAAGTTATATTTGAGTTGGCTTCTAGAACTTGTTTTGGCTTGTATCATTTGTCATTTGAGCATTGGGCAGGAGGGAAGTTACTTTATTTCATTACAGATAGGATGGATGTTCGCTCTGTAGCGATGTACACCTTCAGTAAGGTGTGATGGCAGTGGTAGCAGCAGACAGTCTAGCTGAATAGGCAGCAAAGAGGAGAGTAATGAAGGTTTCTGGTTTGGTGTTTCTGAGGTGGTTGGACAGTAGCTGTCTTGTGAAATGGTAGAAGCAGATTATCTTCTGAAGCTTCCCTCATCAGAGCTTTCTTATGTATTTGATAATTTTAATGGTGAAGACGCATCTTCCAGTTGTTGGAGTGGTCAAATGTGATTGTTTGCAGTTTTGTCTTGTAGCACAGGGGTGCATCATGTAAATTTTTCCATTAAATAGTTATTGGAAAAGTAACAGGTTTGTATTTGAAGTTTACTCTTTTCAAAAGTAAACTTCAGGACACTACCTGGGGAACCAGGCTTCACAACTGCTGTTAACACTCCTGAGAAGTTGTGCTTTGTTTCTTAATCACAGAATCACAGAATCCCAGAACATTAGGGATTGGAAGGGACCTCAAAAGCTCATCCAGTCCAATCCCCCTGCCGGAGCAGGAACACCCAGATGAGGTTACACAGGAAGGCGTCCAGGCAGGTTTTGAATGTCTCCAGAGAAGGAGACTCCACTGTGGATGCAGACATCCAGTAGCAAGAACTTCTCTTGCTTCTCTCTTGTCCTGTGTGAAACTTTTCCCTCTCACAGAAGCTATCAGTAGTGTTACTGTAAACTAAGAACATCTGCAAATTGTTTATGGTATAGTAGAAAAATATTCTCAGGATGGATATTTTAGGATTTCAGCCAATCACCCCAGGCGGGATGGCTGACCTCTTGACCAATTAGGCTATGAAGAAAAAAGTCTATAAAAGAGTTGTTAAATAATTAAATAAATCACTATTGCTGCACCATTCCTGCCTGCCGGATCTCTCTCTTCTCCCCTTTACTACTGCGGGATACAGCGATACTCCACAACCTCTCTGGGCAGCCTGTTCCAGTGCTCTGTTAATGTTAATTATTGTTAATTAACTAATGTTAATGGTCAAGTTAACAATTTTACTTCTAAGAAACAAAATTTCCTTGAGGTGTGCTGTATAACATAGGTAATAGCAGAGTGTGAAAAACACTTCAGTCCAGTTTATGAGAAAACGTTTGAATCCATACTAGTTTACTGGAAGTTTGTTAAAATAAGAAAGTGTTACTCCTGTTCTGTTTGTATAAACAGCTGAAAGGAGTCAATCTTTAAACAGGTCTATAGTCAGTAATTACATATAATGTCATAGTTGCCTAAGGTGATACTGATCTTTTCTTAAAAACAAAACCAAAGTGCAACCCAGATCTATCTCTGTAGCACTGTTTTTGCTTTGTCTTGTGAATTTTATCGGCTCCAAGTTATTCTGAGCACTGAATTTCGCTAGGTTTGCTGGATTATAGCAAATAATTCAATTTCTAAAAGAACAGAAATTGATTCTTATCTTGATATAAGTGGATTTGGCATTTGTTCTGTGGAAACGGTAACTGGATCAGTCCCCAGTAATACAGAGTTGTGACTTCATCCCCGTGCTCATGCAAGCAACTGCTTGTCTACAACGGCCATTTTAGTGTATTTACCTGATTTATGGAAAGAAAAGAGAATTTACCTAAAAATTGCACAGAACCAGTGAGAGTGCACAGAATATTTTCCTTCCTGTCAGCTGTTTGACAACTGGGGGTATATTTGTATAGTTATGACAGCTT
The DNA here is from genome assembly GCF_000695765.1 of Mesitornis unicolor. Lineage (NCBI taxonomy): Eukaryota > Metazoa > Chordata > Aves > Mesitornithiformes > Mesitornithidae > Mesitornis > Mesitornis unicolor. The sequence continues at coordinate 14,535 of NW_010159939.1, forward strand.
TTAATATGCTTTTAAGCTCTTTGATGATTTTACCATTCCTTCATGCTGTTCCTAACCAGATCTCTCAAATGGTGCTGAAGGAAGCTTGTTCATTAAGATTGGTGCGTTACTTTTCTTGGGAAGTCATTATTTCTGTTCTGATTTTGCTACTTCTATGATATGCTGGGCAGTCATTTTCAAGACATCAACCGTGGGAGAATCTAAACTCTCACAATTGTTTTTGATGATGCTTTGCCTTTCAATGGACATTTGTGTAAAAGCCATGAAACAGGCTTCACTGCTACTGTTGATAATTTTTAGTATATTTTCAAAACTAAGGAGCAGTGCCCCACTGTCCACAAACTGCTACTTCCTACTCTGTCCGTGTCAGTCTTCAGGGCTCAGTGCTGGGTCCAGTCCTGTTC
>NW_010159940.1:0-979 GCF_000695765.1 Mesitornis unicolor
GCTGTGTCACCCCAGACAATGATGTCATCAAACAAGAGAGAACCAACCTTAAGCATACTATATGGTCTTCAAGAATCAATAAGCACAAAATTATTTTTTATGCCTCAGTCCTGAAAAGTCAGAGCTATTTCTTTAGAAATAACAAGTATATGTTTTATTTTCTTTGTGCCATGGGCAAATAATATATTGTTTCTATCTAAGTACTTAGATATTGATTTACTAGTAATACGACTGATGTAACCACCACTTCCCATTACAAACTTTCATGAGTGGGGACTAGTCTTTGTTTAAACCATTGCATGATGTGATGATCAGAAGAAAGTTTTGTCTGTGTAAGCAAAACACGCCCCAAGCTACTATTACTTAACAATAGAAATAGGGGAAAAAAGAAAAAAGAGGTTTTTTTGTGTGATTTATTTTAGATTCCATAGTGCTTTATAAAATAATTTAATTTACAGTGAACAAAATAATGTCTCATGTCAAAATCAAAGTCTTTCATGGAGGATTAGGCTCTGTTTGAAACCATTATAAATAATGGAAAAACATTTACTTAAGAATTTATTTGTTTAAGAGTGTTAGGAGTTGAAAGGGACCTTGAAAGATCACCTAGTCCAACCCCTGTGCCAGAGCACGATCACCTAGACTAGGTCACACAGGAACGTGTCCGGGCGGGTTTTGAATGTCTCCAGAGAAGGAGACTTCCACAACCTCTCTGGGAAGCCTGGTCCAGTGCTCTGTCACCCTCACAGTAAAAAAGTTTTCCCTTATGTTCACATGGAACCTCCCATGCTCCAGCTTGCTCCCATTACCCCTTGTCCTATCATTCGACATCACAGAGAAGAGCCTGACTCCCTCTTCCTGAAACTCACCCTTTACATATTTATAAACTTTAATGAGGTCACCCCTCAGTCTCCTCTCCTCCAAGCTAAAGAGACCCAGGTCATTCAACCGATCCTCATAAGGGAGATGCTCCACTCCT
>NW_010159941.1:0-11276 GCF_000695765.1 Mesitornis unicolor
TATATATTATTTTAATATCTGTATAAATGTGTCTGGTGTCTATAGATTAATGGAATAATATAGAAATACACATTTAAATGTTTAAAATGTCAGCACCTATACCAATTTATTTTCTCTGCTTTTTTTCTCTTTTTACCCACTTCAATGAAGTTACGGTTTATTATATTTTTCTAGAAAACTCAACAACAGGGAGGGGATTTAGCAATCTTCAGCAAAACAGTACTGAACTAGGGTCTGAGATGTTCACACCCTTTAAACCACTATATTACCTAAGTTATCTCAGATCTGCATGTTTCTATGGAAGTATTTATTATGCACTACCACAAATCACCCTGTTAGTTCTGTATGTATTCTGTTACCAGCATTTCATCATCTGTCCACGTTAATACTTCAGCAGACAACCTTTAAAAAGACTTCACAAAGAAAGATATAAAAGGCACAAGGGAAATTTCAAACTGACAGCAGCATTTGTCAGCTGGTATCCTCTGGAATTCAGATGTTTACTGAACAAGGAGTCCTTCACATTATTAGGTGTCTATGAAACAATAGTTCTTTTTGAGACTGACACCTACATACTTTCTCTGAAGCAGACAAGTATAGTAAGAGTTTTTTTAGAGTGTATTCTGGCCTAGTTTTGTTCCTTAAGAGGTTAAAACACATCAAGCATTCTGTAAATTCCATTCAATTATGTGCGAAATTTCCTTGTACCTTGAAGAATATTGATGATAGCATTGTAGTACCTTAAATTTCAGTGATAATTAGTAATAGAGAAAGGAAATAGGCGTTAAAATCTAAAGGCGAAATTCACTCCTGAATAAAAAGCTAGCACAAGAATTGCACAGCTCTTACCTCCCCTGTGGTGTCTCCTAAAATGTGCTGAAGCGGTTCATGGGCTTGCTGGCATCTGCACAGGTGTGGATTTCATCTGATTTCATCCAAAGCACAGTATTGTAACAAATTGCTTATGGCCCAAAATGTCACAGTTTTCTGTGCAGAAATTAAATAGATGTTTGTTTGAAATATAAATTCAGTCTCTATTTTTGCAGGCATTATATATTCTAATTATAACAATCTAATTTGTAAACAACGCATGCTGAGGTTTTGACAGTGAATTTCTCATGAAACACAGAATACAAATTTTAATTACATACAGTTCTAATACAGTGAGCACTGCAGCATCTCTGTCATATTTGAAATGGTAACAGAATGTAAAAAAAAGTTTTTGAAATACGAGCATGAAGGTAATGAGATCAATAAATGTCAGCTAGAAAAAGTAATCACAACTCTAGAGACTCACTAACCTTTCTACAAATTCCAGAAATAATAGACTAGCTTGGATGAGGAATCTTTAACAATGAGAAAGAGATACAATTATAAGAGGGAAGCAAGCCAAAGACTGCTGAATAATACCAAAAGCATTTCCTTTTTAGGCAAATGAGAGAAAGCAATCAATATTTTTGCTTTTCCTCCTGTGATCCTCACCAACACACTTCCTTTTGCACCTTCCTATTTTGAGAGCAAAGTATAATGTAAACACATATGTAAACCTAAAGTTAAAATATGAAATATGACATAAAGTGCAGTAAGAGATAATGGTTTTCCAGACTAATGGCATGACCCTTGTCTCGGGCAGACAGAAATGTTAGAACATTAATTGACCTCTGTATAAATTCCAGATACTCCCAAGATTTGGTGTTGTATCTTTTCTATATATAATTTATGCGAACCCAGAACTTAAGCATGAATTAATTTGAGACAAGAAACTGTGTGCTATGTTTTCATGCCCCATGGTAGAATCTAAGTTCTGTAACAGAAAACATATTTCATATGCAGAGTGTTAGATTAAGTAATATTTGAAATGGTAATGTTGGTATTTTTGGTGTTTTTTTTTAATTAAGAGTGCAAGAGGCATTGAACCTTAGGTAAAAATGGAAGGGAATAAAATATTTTGTCAAACTTATGCAGATGGGCAATATTTTATTTTGAACAAGGCATCCAATTTTCCTGAAAACATATTAGCATTTCATGAAGGATATGAAAAATGCACTAAGGATTTATGTATGTAACAAACTGATTTTAGGGAAACTGACTTTTTAAAAGAGGGGTAGCACTACATGGAAATTAACTCTTATTTTATCATTGAAGTTTTTGGGGTTTTTTTTGCCTCAGCATTGACTGAAGCTTTTTGGATGTAGATACAAAAATAGATGGGCAGAGATTGAGATTCAGTCATTAGAGTCCACTCAGGATTGTTTGCAGGCAAAGATGTGCAATTTTTAAAATCATGATTTGCAAATGGTAACACAGGCATAATCACAGCTAAAGATATTAATGGTTTAGATTTCATCATTCAAATGCTCATCTGAAGTAATAAATACAGAAAGGCTCCATATAGAACATAAAAAGTATTACAGTATCACTTTTATGATCAATACTTTTATGATCAATAAGTTCTACTTTCTATCATTCTGTATGTCCTGTTGAAATAAAAGGAGTTGAAGAACTAAGGTGAGATCTTAATGTGTCTAATTCCACACACATACATTTTCCCCTTTGTTTTGCTTCAAACTACTCTTTTGAGCATGATTGTTCACATACATACATGTACATACCACATTTTTTGTACATAACATTTTAAATATATATGTGTATATAGCACTTTGCAGGACTGGGGCTCCTGGTGGGAACCCAACATTAAGTAGCAGATTCCTGTGATGCCACCTTTTAGTTTTCAGCACAGAGCTAAAGAAATGAGTATTATGAAAGCTGGTTGTTGAGAGCTGGTCCAGGAGCACAATCTGGGTTTCAAGTCAGTTCAGTTGACCAGGACTCAGCATAACATGCTGCGGCACCAGGAATGTAGAACTGCAGGAAGTGATGTGGACAGGACTTTCCCTTCTGCAGCCACCCATGGCTGTGAGAGCAGCTTTGCATGTGTGAATGTACATTAGATGACTCACAAGTCTGTGTAGCTTTGAAAGTTGCTGCTATACTGAAAGCATGTATGTGTGTGGATGACACAGGAGCAGCCCAAAGCCTGAAGCAGTTGCTGGAAACATGCTTAATGCAGGTAAGGAGGAAGCTTTTGGCTTTCAGAAATACATACAGAGTATGTGCCAGTTAAAATGCTGTGTTTTGTGTTCCATCACTCCACAACTCCAAAACGCAAAGAGGAGCTGTGTACATGTGGCCCATGATATGAAGCTATAGTTAGGTAGCTACATTTAAGGATAAAAATCTTTTCAGTCTATGATTTTGAATGAAGTGAGTTTCAGTTCAATAATTTTTTTTCTGTGCAAAGGCTTTGCACTGTCACACCCTCATACAGAATTGCTCAGAGTAGTCTACAGTAAAGCTGACTGCAGAGAGCTGCGGAAGGATCTTGCAGGTGATAAAGCAGTAAAATGGTAGATAAAACTCAATGTCAATAAACACAAAATAACACATATGGGAAAAATAACTCAAAGTACACATCCAAGATGTTGGTTAATTTCCTACTGCCAATCAAGGAAGAAATGTTGAAGTTCCTGGACAGGGTTATCCAAAAATGCCAGCTCATTCCACAGCAACAGTCAAAAATGCCAGTCAAATGTTAGAAACTGCTAGGAAAGTATTGAAGAACAAAACAGAAAACATTTCAACACACTCTGCTCTAAAAGCAGAGGTGAAATATACTGTGAATAGAGAAGTAGGGATGGTGCATGAGCTGAGCTGTGACTTACTCTTTCCAATTTCTCAATATGCAAGAAGTATCACAAAAACATTATGAGGAAGCAAGCTTAAAACAAACAGTTTCTTTGCATAATCCATCATCAGATCATGGATTAATTGCTACAGAAGGTTTGTCAGCAAAAAACAGAAATGGACTCAGTTCCTTTCCTGCTATTGAAGAGAAAGTTCAAAATGCACATACCAAAATATGAAATCCTTAACCTACTGATTTGCTAGGGTCAGTAGCTCACGGACAAGTTTAAATTTTCTTGGTTTATGGTAGTTTTCTGACCATTGTCAGAGAGAAGATAATGACCATCTCAGCGCAGAAGCTTTTATGTTCTTAAATTAAAATGCAGTTATAATTCCTGATCTAGATGATGTGTTACTCCTTATTAAAAACACTAGGTAGAATTGCCATTCAAAGTGGCTTTGACAAACTGGAAACACGAGCTGACAGGAACCCCATGAAGTTCAACACAGGCAAAAACAACCTCTCGCAAGACAGTGCATGGTAACCCTATGCAACAACACAGACTGGAAACCAACAGGTTGAGAAAGAGCTCTCCAGAAAAGGACTTAGGGGTCCCAGAGAAGAAAGCTGAATTGAGTCATTGTGTCGCTGCAGTGATGAAGGCTAGCAGCATACTTCTGTCCTAGCAAGAACGTAGGCAAAAGGTCAATGGATGTGATTAATTCCTTCTACTTGGCATTTGTAAGACCACACCTGAATACTTTCCCCAGTTTTGAGCTCCCTGGAATAAGCAAGAATTTAACATACTGGAGTAAATCCGAGACAGTTACTGGACCGTAGCACATTTGACACAAGGAGAGGGTGAGGGAGCTGGATATGTTGATGTTAATTATCTAGAGCTGTCCTGTAAAACAGAGCACTGCTGCAATATCAGAGGAACTTCATGTTTGGCACCTAGCTGACTTACCTGCTAAATGTCTCACTTTCTGTATCCACAGCACACAGCATCTCAGTGACAGAAAATCAGAAAGATCAATGGAAAGAAAAATAAAGTAATGCACTTTGAAACTGGACTTTCATTTGATAGTCCAGTGTAGGTGTCTGAGCTGTGCTCAGTGGCTACCAAGAGTGCAGATGGCAACCAGCCATCGGCTAGGTTTTGGACAGTACCAGTCATAAAGGATCTTTTCTTGGTCTTGAAAAACATTTATCTTTTCAGATTAAATTTGTCCAAATTATAAAATTTAACTTTAAACCCAAAATACAGACACATTCATGCACCTAGTCAACTGTGGCAGTGGAAAACTTGTACTTTGATTATTTAGCTTCAAGAAAAATCCTTTACAATTGCAATGGAACGATGATAATTGAAAGCTTTCTCTGTGACAGGTATCTATCAACCTTTAAAATTCTCAGTGCCTAAATACTGCTATTCATTGACAGCATTAGCTCTCACTTCATAGAATCACAGTACTTCTCTGACTCCATAGGGGAAGATGAGCTCCTCCTGCTGCCAGCCTGTAAGATACAAGGTTTCTGCACAGAGAACAGGAGGACTGTCCCAGCTGACAAGTGCAAAATAGAAACAGAGAGAAATCACACTAAAACAAATTTCCTGAAGGACCTGGAGCCAAGTTCAAATCTGGATAGATCTACGTTATTATAATTTTTTCAGAAGTACTTTTTGGCGGATAGCATTGAGGAAGATTTATTTCTCAAGTTTACCACAAGATGGAGGTGCTGCAACTCAGAATCGTTCATTAAAGGCTTAGGAAAATGGTGGGTGTTGTACAACAGGCACTGTAAAATTTTATGGACATATTTAAGAAAGTAATCAAAAATAATTGTATGCAACTGTGCCATATTATTTTGTTAATTTATTTTAAGCAAACTGTGCCAACTGTCTTTGAACGAGCACTATTTCAAAATGCAGCGGCTTCAAATTTGCATCTGAATTACCAAATGCTGCAGATACTATTCTGAATTGCATATCCACTGGAGGTGGAGGTGGTTGATAACGTAAGTTCTCCAAAAGCTTATAAAGTGATGGTTACCAGAGTCAGATGGGTGCCACCTTCTTGAACATACTATCCTGAAATGATCTTTCTGTAATTGGGCCTTCTGGAGCTTGATACCAAACAAAAAAGTTGATAAAGGATGTTTTTGTCTGTAACAAATATAGGTCTGATTGTTCTCACAGGCGTTCACTCTGACCTCCATCAGAAGATCCAAGACGGTGTTTGCCAGTTTTGAAACCTCTTATTAAGTCACAATTATAGGATAGTTCCCTTGTAATAAATGTTACTGAAACAGAGACAAATAGGGAGTTGTCATTTGGGCTTTCTGCACAAGCACAGCAGACCATGGAGATGAGCTGTTCTTCTCCTCTAAAAGCTTTGTCTTATGAGTCTTCATGGATAGGTTCTTGTCCTGTGCTTTCTTCTTATTTAAAACTTCAAAGGGAAAAGGTTAACAATTTCTTTTTTTCTGCTGCTCTATTTTTCCCTCACATCTTCTTTGCCACTGGTTATTTTGCTGTTTTAAGGAGAATTTGAAACATAGGGAAATTGTTTGGCTCAGAATACATTACAGTAACACAGAGATGGAATCAATCACAAAGGAGAGTGCTACGAAGACCTAAAATTCATAGTTTTGGATACTTTCGATGTTCGATGTTCAATGTTTGCATTGAACAACAACAATACAAAGAATTGAATCTCTTTAGATGTGCTCCTAAGCCATAGACAGACACTCTCTCTAGGTTCCACTGTGCAAATATGGCCTTCGTCTGCACATCGTCCCTTTGCTGCTTGGAGCAATCACACCACATCATCTACTGGCTGCACAGTTCATATCACCACAGTTTACTTGGTTTTAGTCAGATTAATTGAAACAGATTAACATTCAGGATCTGAAAACAGGCAGTTATCCACTTAATGTAAAATTAATTCTATTTCCATAGCAAGAAAAGCCAAAGGAACAATAGGAGTATGAACCATACAACAGTTGTAGACAGTATCTGAAGGCAGAACAATTACTATATGTCTTTATAAATGAGTAGGAACTAAATTTGAAGTTCTTAAAATAGCTCTCATTATGCATGCGAAAACAGTGAATGCTGACGGTCTTTTGAAAAAAGTATACATAATAGGTTGGAATCATATTTGATATATTATTATAGAACTGCCATGGGATCTACATTATCTTTCATATTCAATTCATTCTTAAAAATGTAAGGTAAATTGCCAGAGGTGTATAGCAGACAAAACTCACATGACTAGGGAATAAAAAAGTAAAAAACCATCAGAAATTTCAGTTGTAATACATCAAGTATTCATAATGACAAGCTGTTGCTGAGAAAGCTTGTGACTTACTTCATACCATAAATAGTTGGGTTTAATTTCTCTTAATTAAAAAAAAAATCCAGAAAAGTCATTAAATCAGAAAAGATTTATATTTCATGAGTTTCTAAATGAAATTCTGCAGACTTAATTGCTATCATAACAAAACATTTCACATCAAAATATGTTCTGACATATTGAATAGTTTTGCAATCTACAAATATTTGTAAAATAACTTAGTGAGGCTGAATCTACATTTGTTCATCTAAAAAATCTTTCCAAAGAATAATCAGACAAACTTAGCCGCAAAAAATGACATCCAAGTGCTTCCAGTCTCTCTCTAAAGTTGCCAGCCACAGATAACCGTAAAAATAGTATATATTAACAACAGGTTAACATTGTAGGCCATGCAATTGTCTAATTAAAAAAAGACATTATTCATCGTAGCTGATTTTTAGACACTACATTTTCAACATTGCTGCTTGTTTTTCAGACAGCAGTTGGGAGAGGTTGTTTAGAAGGAAGCACAAAACATAACACTGATTCTTGATGTATACATGTGCAGTGGTTCCTCATCTGAAACTGGTGGCATATAAATGGATTTACAGTAATGAAGCAGGACATATTTTGTGTCAGAAGAAGTCTATGACAAAGAGAAGGATGCAAGTTGTTCAGGTGCTGAATACAACCACTGTATCTCCCTAAAACACTTCTTGGCTTATACTTATGCCCGTCACCATTGGACTGTTGAACAGACTCAAGAAGTCCACTCCTGTGGCAGCTGCACAGCTGGAGGAGCACACTTTGTGATAAAGGAACAGCTCCTTCAACTAATATTAGGGTCTTCAGAAAAAGCCCCAACTGGTTTGGGGACAAATCTTGTGGGGTTGTTTTTTTTTAATACTTTTGTATTCTGCAATTGTATGGTCTGCAAAAAGGCATATGTGGTCAGTTACAGAGATGACAAATAGCTTGTTAATCCACAGTCACTCAAGAATTATAAATTATAAAACCATATGCATGGGCACAGTGAGAAGAACACTGCTATGGGTTTGATTATTCCCATGAAATAGATACTGTGTATTTTTTACATCAAGATTTTCATGCATTCTAAATTGAGGATTATATTACGTAAATTCTACTGATAAAGTTTAAATGCTACACAATTAGGGTAGGACAAGCCCTTCAGATTTATTTATATCCTACCTAATGTAAATGTTAATGTTGTTTTATTCCGCATAAATATGCAATCACTTCCTTGAAACTTGCTAAGCTGTCTGCATCAGCAGTTTCTCATGAGTTACACAAGTTGTTCATCTCTGAAAAAAATCCACAGAGCCTCCCCTTCACCACCAAAAAACCCTACACTAATGTAAATTTCAGCTCCTGACAGCCACAGGTGAGCATCAAACAGCACAAGTTACATAATTATGTTTTTGATGATTGAAGAAGTGAGCTGAATCCTAACGTTCTTTCCCATTTTTATGCAGTTTTCAATAGCAGTTCCTGCAGACTTCATCCTAAAGGGGCTTGAATCAACATTCGTTAACTTTCAGGAAAGTGAAAGATATAAGGTAGTAAATTGGAGCAGCAGCCTATCTATAAATAGTTTTTTGATGTGATACCTAAACATTAATTGTGAACTGAACAAAATGTTTAATTTATCTGGGGATGTTATATCTTTATAAAATGAATTTTGTCCAAAGCAAAACAAATTCATTTGTTTGGGAATGGTCAAAACACAGTAATATATATTACATTATACATTCATTTAAAAAACCCCATATATATATATGTATGTATGTATGTATATATATATACACCCCCTTTTTGTTTAAAATATTTGTGATGTTTATCAAATAGAATTCAGTTATCATCCCTATTCTGATGCATCATTGGAAAAGATATGACATCACTCTTTTCACTTATATGGGATAAGGAAGAGTTGGTATTTCTGTCTAAATTCTGTTTAAGTTACAGTGTAGTAATAACACATAAAATTAACAGGGGGGACTAGATTCAACATGACACCAGCAGTTGACACAGGTTTCTAGAAAATTCTGTTTGTTCCTATGAAATAAATAAAAGTATCAGTGATATGTTAACTTGGGACATAATTCAGGAAATATTTTTATTTGATAAACTCTTTGAAAGTTTGTTACTTAGAATTCTGTGTCTGAAATCCACAGCCTGATATTAAAAGTATTTATTGAACAAGCTGGATGAGACTCAAAGAGCATGAGATTACAAAGGAAATGTACAGAAGACACTGAGAGACCTTTGTGTGTCAGAGCTACTGGTGCCAGCAGCTGGAAAAGCAGTGTGCAGCCTGCCCAGTGCTGCCTCCCTAAAATTGTATTGAGTGCAGGTGGCTGCATTGATGAGCTAAACATGTGGCCTGAGGAAAGGTGCCAAGGGTATCCCCAGCTCCCCTGCTGCAAATGAACGCATCCTCAGACACTCATTGAAGATTGATGGTTGCAAATCTTAATATAATCAGAGTTTGTGCAACGCATTTGACAAAAATATGCTAAATTCCATTCCAAGAACACAGCAAATGTTTATAAAGCATATATCACTTTAGTGCTAGTTAAAGAAATATTTTAGCACAAAAGCAACTGTGCATTACTACAGTTTTACTTTGACACATAAGCTAAGCCTTAATGTTGCAATGTTTACTACCAAGATGACCAAAGCCCTAGTCAAGAACAGGATGCCACTGTGTTAGGCAGCTCAACAGCTGTTTGATTGTGAAGATTAGATTTCTGCTTTGCTCAGATTGACACTAAAGTGTCATTATGCAGTGGATATGGATTTATTTACACTTTATAATGAGCTTTTAAAATTAAGTGGTTGTTCACAGTATGCAGGAGTATTCTGAGGATTTAAAAGGCAGTGTATTAATGAAGATGAGAGCTCTAGAGAGTGGTGTGGTTTTTTTCTGAAATGGAAGCAGTTCTATTGCAGAAATAGTTCTGCCTTATTGAATTATGAAACACCATTCTTGTTTAAATTAGGGAACAATATCAGGAAGTCTTCTGCCTGACGAAGCTATGTGCAATATTAGTAGTACTACAGGAGGGTTTTTTCCCCTCTAATTGTGGTAGGAATTTAGATTGCCTTTTTCCCACAGTACACCGTATTAGTTTCTACTCATACTCAGCCAGTAGTTATAAAGGATACACTTCTATAAACTGAAGAAGTAAAAATCTCAGAGGTAACCAAGTAACTCTTTAGTCTGTTTCTTCGATTCTGTAAGCTAAAAAATATGAATATGAATATTAATATTAATAGGATTAAGGTGGCTTTTGTGTGTGCTATGCAAAACTGAAAAATCAAGGACAGAAGCATTATGTGTGATTCCTCCTGCACAGGAAAGGAATGACATTAAAGAGAGAAGCTCCAGAATAAAGAAATAAATTTAGCAGGAGAAGAGCCTGCACTGAAAAAGGACTGAATTTCCTACTGAAAACTGTGTTAGATTTAACCAAAGCCCCTAATGACTTGTCCTGAAGTGCCACGTTGGGTATTTGTTAGCACCTTTTGTTAGCAACATGCAGATTACTAGATGATGCTTTATAGTAAATATAGTCAATTATAATTTTCCATTCATAGTGCACTGTCACATACAGACCCTGGTCAAGGCTCCGAGGCTGTGTGTGTCACACCACACACAAGTGATGGAGGCACCTCCTGCTTATGCATCGCCCATTTCAGGTCCAAGCAGAAAGCATATAACACAGTGACAAAGCAAGGAAAGGAAGTAAAGGAACAAAATGAAGCAAAAAAGTAAACACAATACATAAAAATTCTGGGCTTAATTATCTGACTTGTATGTGCAGATGTTATGGACCTTCAGGGCTTTTTGAGAGCTGTTATCCACTGCTAAGACCAGTGGACACATAATGGAACCTGCATGTGTATGAAGGCAGAGCTGGTGGAGTATGTACTGATTTACTTTTTATGTTACCATGAAGAACAGACCCCCTCAAATCAAGGAGGCTTCATGCCAGAGACCAGAAAGAACAGTAGTTCTCAAAAATCTCATGGTGGAAAGGGTGAGAGCTGGCAAACTGGAAAATAAGTAAAGGGTCAGAGGAGAGCCATAGTTGTCTTTAGTAGCTTTACTGCTTAAGAGAGCAACCTTGACTAAAACTGAGGAAATGCTGTTTTAACTGAGAGCAAGTACTGTACCCACAGAATCACAGAATCACTCGGCTGGAGAAGACCTCCGAGATCATCACGTCCAA
>NW_010159942.1:0-926 GCF_000695765.1 Mesitornis unicolor
CTAACGTTCTGTGATTCTGTAATTCTGTGATCTTTTCTTTTTCCTAATCCCTTATGGTGCCTGCAAGGTGTCTAGCTTGCTGTGTGTATGTGACTTGCGTAAGACAACGGAGGAGCAAGAAACATGTCTCTGCTTACAGACATCTTGGCAGAAAGTCAACTTTTGTGTTAGCTTCCATCATTTCTTGCAAGTGACAGAACAACATGAGATGGTTTTGTAGGTGTGCCTCTTGTCATCAAAATCTAACATGCTCCTCTGCACCATTTGGAATTACATTACTTCCTCTGTGCAAGAAGGCACTGAAAGATGTCAGCTCAGTGCTATAGACAATACAGCTGCATTAACAGACAACTTCGCTGTTTCTTTTTTCTCCAAGTTACACAAGCACAATACCTGAATATATTGGCATCTTTTATAGAGTCTTGTGATTTATGCATTTTAAACGTGGAGGATTTTAATAACAGAATCAAAAATATTTCATCCAGAAGGAAGTCTGCAGTTGTAATAATAGTGTGTGAGCATTGCTCAGTGATAAATCAAAGTCAATGCCCCAAACTAAAAAAAGTTCCCGGTTAGATTTTCAACTGTAACTTGCCAAGAGCGTTTGCAAAAAACATGTGTAAATTGGCAACCGCTTATTAGCAGCAGTTCACGGGACAACAAGCAGCAGTGAATACCTTGCTTCCATGCTGAAAAGTACATTAGATATTAAACAAAAAGATGCTTAAAGACTAAAGCCAGAGAGGTGCATTTATGCTATTAAACTACATATATATGCAATCACTTAAAAGTACTCAGTACAGAACTGACATAAGTATCAGTAATTAAGTGCACATAACCCAGATTAGCATGAAGACAGGCATCTTGGTGTCATCTCTGGCCCGACCAATTCCATACAAAGCAGAACAGATTAAGCAGGAAAGAGT
>NW_010159942.1:957-5833 GCF_000695765.1 Mesitornis unicolor
TAGAGATGTCCTCACAAGATACTCTCATAGTCTGGCGGGACATCAGGGGACGTCAGGGTCAGAAGCAGAGTTCAGATCCTATTAGGAAGGGAAAGGCTCCAGAAGAACAATTTTACCATTAAGCGGATGGATAGGAGAAGGGTGCTACAGCTTGCTGGGAGTTGCAAGCAAAGAGCTGTTACAGGTATTTGATTACAGAAGAGGTTGAGAGTTGTGCAATCCCAACAAGTGGAGATTCATTTTATTTAACAGGTGGATCTTAAGACATGACCCTCAGTTCTGCATTTCCACCTGTCCAGATTAGGTCATGCTTTGGTTTACATAACATATATTGTAGACTGAATGTTTTAGGCACCTGTGTCTCCCGTGCAATGTTACTGAATGCCCAGCTCACTGCTGCAGATATGGCCGGGCAGAAGTGTGCTCAAGAGTTAGCTCAAAAGTGGCCACTTTTTCAAACCATATCAATTTCCAGAAACTGCATTTGAATGCAAAATGAAAGTTAAAATTACTGTAATTTTTTTAAAAGAAAAATTACGGTGTTCCCTCTTTTACCTAATTCCTGTATTCCTCTTTAAAAGTTACAGTAACAAGCCAATAAATAACTTTAGCTACAGATCTATAATTCAATCTTAAATTCTTTAGTAAGCCTAAGTATTCTACTTATTATGTAGAAAATGGAATATAATGACCATTAGAAATACGATAAAAATGCGAGCAGAGTGTCAGCTTCTCAGGGTTAGCTTGGGTCAGATGAAGTGCACATAAGAGGGTTAGCCATACTGGAGGTATGAGTCAGAGATGAGCTGGCTCTTTTCACCTGCAAACGACCAGAAGAAACAGCTCAAGCACCAAGCAGCCAGCAAACATTTTCTTTTTTTACACTGTTTAGACCGAGATGCGTTGGTGTGATCACCTTCTACACAGTAAAATGTTTACATTGAGCATTGCCGGCACAAGGCGACTGCTGCACCCCTACTGTACCCCCCAGGCACGATTCCCCTTGCCCAACCCTTTGTTGTCGTAGGCCTCTCCCCCCAAGCTCCACCCGTGTTTCCGTTTATGGCCGCTCCGCCCCGGGGGTGTGGAGGCCTCAGGTCCGGGGGCCGGGCCGGAGCGATGGTGGAGCGGGCAGAGGTGAGCTCGGGCGGCGTGAGGTGGGTGCCGGTCTCCGACTCGGGGGGCCCGGCTGCGGCCTCTCCCCAGGGGGGGGCCGGGACACCAGGCGGGGGCCGGGGAGTAGAGCAGCGGGCGGGGACGGTGCGGTATCCTTGTCCAGGTCTTCCGCAGCACACCGTTGTCGGAATGTCACATTTCTCCTTCCCTTTCCACCCTCTGCCTTCCCTTCCTGGGCCACTAATAAGTAAGAGGTGTTCTCCACCCTTGGGAGAATTTTTTGGCACCCGGGGTTGCACTTTGCATTTTTCAAAACAGGAGGTTATTTGGCATTGCTTTTTTCGTACAGGGCAGACCGGGATTGTTAACACTCTTTTTCCCTTAAAAAGTGTTAAGTAGGGTATAAAATTCTTAAAAGGCAGGAAGGCCCCGAGGCAATACCCGATGAGGCACAGCCTCGCCTGCATTTGATCTTTGAAGAGTCCACCTTGCTGGATGTCAGAAGGGTTCCCCACCTCTTGCGTCAGTATTCAAGCACAAACCATTTTGTTTCCGCAGCTATTTAGCGATGTCTCCATCTGATCAGTTAGCATCTGGTCTGGCTGTGTTGCATGGGTGTTTCGATGTAGGCGTGCTTCTAGCTCAAACCCAGCCTAGAACGCAGCAGTGCGTTGTTTTAAAATGGAGCCGTGAACTGTTACTGTACACCTTTAATTCGGTGGCTCATGGCTAGGAGTGTTCACCCAGGTCATGGGAAAGTTTATCCAACTCCATCCTTGGCCTCAAGGCAGATGAGACATACATCTTCCACCTGACTGGGGACAGACTCCTTTTGGCACTCTTCAGCTTCCTTTTGAGGCTGTGTCATTGTGCAAGAGCTTCTAGAAGTTGATTGAGATGGTAAGAGGCAGAACTATAGAGGAGAGGGCAAGAAGAGTCTCTGTGAGCTTTTCTTCAAGAATGGTTTTGGAGTTGTGCACATGCGTAGTCAGAATATCTCCAGTCCAAAATAACCAGTGCTTCCACAGTTAATGGGTAAAAGATTTGGTATTGCACTGTGCAGAAAACAGAATTGAGCGAAGCTGGTTTATATGATAGATTAATGTGCTAAATGCAGACGCTGCTAGCTTTCTCTCCAGAAAGAGCTGGGTCGGGACAGAATTTAAAATACACCCTGCACAGGTTTTGGTAGTCTCTAGGTGTCAAACTGCAGGTCTTTTATGGATTCGGAATCAGGTGCTTATGTTTCTACATGTGCTGCATGGACTGTATAATTTGGTCTCCTGGTTCCACTCTAAATTACTTTCTTGCAGGTTAGCCTGTGTGACAGCTCATCACTTTGGTCGAGTTGGGACCGTCTTGAATAACAATGATCAGTACATAAGCATTCAACATGGGATCTATACACAGGTGAGCCTTAGGACTCTGGTACCATACTGTGCGTCAGTGAAATAGCTAACTCACCAACGGCCTCGCACGGGAAATGTTTCAGAAAGGCTACTAGCTACTTTTCTGCCTTCTTCATCTGTTAGATCTCGTTTGCACAACAGGTTCTGCAGTACAAAGGTATGTTAGCTATACTGATGAGTGTGATTTTTCTCTTCCACTGACAAGTTAGAGCTAACTCAAATTTATTCTGATATAAAGCCTATTTCAAAGAAATTCAGAAAGTATCCCTTTAACATTTCCATTACAGGAGTGGAGCAGGTTTCTAACTTCATTTAAATGCTGGGCAAGTTTGACTGGCTGTCTCTCTTTTGTACTACATTTGTGGTCCTTCTGTCACTGGGCATTTGCAGCTTGTTATCTTTGCACCACTTTTCTTAAAATAGAGGTACAAAAAACATACTTGCAAAAGCAAACATCTTTCTGTTATCAGTTATTTATCATACTTAGGCACCTGTCTCCGTACTCTTTTAATAGTTCCTTAATAAATAATGTGCACAGGTTGGGTCCCAGGAGTACAGCTGTGGCAACCATGCCACTTCCCTTCTAGCCAGCCACTTAATCACCTTTGCTGACCTCAGCTACCAAAGCATTACTGCTGTTTTATGCCTGACCACTATTTTGCTGATATGACAGTGCTGATAAGCTTTATAAAAAGTTTAGCTTTTTAGGCAAGGCTGTGCAAAGCTCTGCTTGTGACCTGAGGAGTTACAGCGTGAATGCTGCTGCTCCACTTACTGCTGCTTCCTCAAGAATTTCTGCCACATCTGTGAAATCTGGCCTCCTGTAAGTTAAAAACTCGGCTGTCATTCTTGAGAGTCCTTTTACAATTATCACTTTGGTCTTTTCCAGGTGAGAGTTTTAATCCTGGCTGCTTCTAATTATCCTTCAAGGGAAAAAAAAAAGGATATTTTGTCCTTGGGCTAAACCCAGAGGGGAGGGAAACTAACAGAAGGGAAACACTACTTCTCTGTGGTGGCTTCTAGTCTAGACCGGGAAGTTATCATGTGACAGTTTTCAAAGAAAAAGAAAGTCAACATGGATTCAGGGTGTGAGGCAAGAATACCTGAGTGGTGACCATGACCGCCCACGGAGGGAGTTGTGTACCTGGAGGGACCAGGACCCAGCACTGGGAGGCTTCGCTGGAACAACCAGCCCAGCTGGCTGCTCAGACAGGGCACAGGGCGGGCTGGCTGTGCGCAGGAGGGAGACACTCAAAACAGTGTGAGGGCCTAAAAACAACTTGGTGGGGCCAGGGGCTGGAGTCTGGGGCTACAGCGCCCTCCCTGTGCCCACTCAGTTTACTCTTGTCCCCCAGGGAAACAGCCTAGAGCATGTTTTAGTCTATACTTCCAAGTTGATTTTCCCATCGTTCTGGAGACTGCTTTCAAGGAATCATGCTGTCTTTGTGTGTCCGCATCTCTGAGGGGATATCAAACCAAATAACTCCAGATGATGAACAGGAACTAGATCATTATATCCCTTAGGTAGCTTCTGATTACCCAAACCGGTGGCTGTTTTTTAGGGTCATTCTGCTCGGTGAGGTCATTACATGCCTTACTGTCTTAGGTTTTCCCCATCAGTGATAGGAGCTGTCACAGTACTCGATTCCCTTATAACGTGTTTCTTGATTTTAAGTCGGGAGATGCTGTATTTGAGTTAAGCATCCTAGCAACTTAAAGGAGAGGCTGAGGAGGTGGGAAGGGGCACATACATTAATCATCTGATGAATGAAATTGTTTCTTTTTTAGATTGTAAGGGGCCTCATGAAGAAAAGTGTGTTTACACTGCATAGCTTTTTATGAGCACAAATGCATATATTATGATGGCTTAGAGCCTGGGCAAAAACTTGGAGCTTTATTTTTGTTTCAGTAAGTACATTTGATCTAATCAGATAACAGCAGCAGTACAGATTTTCACAATAGCAGTTGGCCTTTATCTGGCCAGTCTAAGAACAAAGGCTTACTGTTGCTGATACAGCTTTCAAAATCTTTTTTATGGCCTAGATAAATATTACAAACAAACTCCTTGTCAATAGGCTTTCTGTTAGATTAAAAGAAAAAGGCTGCTCTTTGAAGGTCTTTGGAGTTTTTTTCTGAGTATTTCACCAAGTGCCAAATACAAATAGTCCTTCACAGTCAGCGTGTATCACCAGTCTCTGGAAAAGATGCCCACAGTTGTTGGCGTGAGTGAAGAAAAGACTCATGATATTGGGATATCAGATGAGGATATTTTACTTGTTTTGCACTTTCTCCAAGAAGTAGGAATAACTCTCGATTCCCTACAGAATTGTGACACAGAAATATGTAGGGAA
>NW_010159942.1:5864-8592 GCF_000695765.1 Mesitornis unicolor
ACAGGGCAACTCTTTCATTTGGGTGGCAAGAATGGACCCAAGAACTGAAGAATGAGATTGAGACACATTTGTCTGTTCAGGTGAATTTCAGTAGATTCTAGGCAGCCAAGTCCCCAGAATCTGATCCAAAAGGCCCCTTCCTTCAGTCATAAACCCTCATGGCACCACCATTTCTGCTGCTGCTCCCAGTACGTGTAAGCCATAGCACAAGGAGCACCCCAGGAGCCTTGCACAGCGATTGCAGATGTTGTGGAGATCGATGTGAAGAACACGGCCCCAAGCAGACCTCCCTAGTGCACAGGGCACTTGTAGCAGAGCTGCAGCTTTGGGCCCAGTACCTACTAGCCATGGATGTTTTCATTCACACTTTAGCCATGGAAAGGAGAGGTTGCTGATATTGTGACTCAGTTAGACCATGAAAGGAAGACCTGAGTAC
This sequence comes from Mesitornis unicolor, assembly GCF_000695765.1. Lineage (NCBI taxonomy): Eukaryota > Metazoa > Chordata > Aves > Mesitornithiformes > Mesitornithidae > Mesitornis > Mesitornis unicolor. Next base: position 6,301 of record NW_010159942.1, read on the forward strand.
TTAGCCTTCCTCAGTCTGAGAAGCTTCAGTCTGGTTCTCGCTCAAAGAAACTGCTTCAGCTGCGAGGCTGTAAGCACGTCTGGCAGGTAACAGTACACTACATCTCTCCTGCAGAAGCCTGGCTCTGCAAATAAGAAAGCAAGAGTTGTGAGGATTTTTTGCTGAGCAGGGGTTGGAAGATAAACTCCTTGAATTATTTCGGAATAGAACATTGGTTGCGTGACTTTGGTTGTTTAATCCAAAATGCTAGTTTAGCTAAAATCCAGAGCTTCATCTTTAGATCCCAGTGTTGAATATAGAATTAGCAACTGATCTGACTGTCCTCTGCTTTCCTTTTCCTCAGTACATGCCTCTGGCAAAATTCTGCATCCAATCAGTATTCCTGTTGTTTTGCAGAATTGGAGAAATACAGTTAACTCCTTAGGTTTTCTTTTAGCGTTTCCTTTCACTTTCAGGTACCAGTTTCCAAAGTTACAGCCTCCAGTCTCAATAGCTCTGACCCATTCTCAGAAGACTTGAAAGCCATAGGTAACCAGCTCAAATGCTCTAGATACTTTAGAAGCACGTCTCAGCCCCATGATATATAAACAACAAAGACAAGTTCCACCATCTGCAATGGAGTTTGCTTGTTATTTTCCAGGTTTTTTTGTTGGTTGGTTGTGTGGTTTTTTTCAAGTCTGCTTCATTCTGTTTGAGTGTTTCCACAGAAGGGTCAATGCAATCCAAATAAGATAGGAGCTGCGCTAGCCATGTACCAGGGATAAGGCACATAATTGTCCATGAGCTGTGTCAGGTTTGTGCATGTTTTCTAGTCTTCATTCTGGGTCTTCGATTGGGAGTTACTTTTCTGACTGGGGAACTAACATCTAAAATTCCCCAGCCATAAGTCTTACCTTCACATCCAGACTAAATAGCAATGTGGAAAGAGGACAGAAGCAGTGGGTCATACTAGTGTAGAAGTTAAACCTGCTTTATATGCTTGTCCATGCCTATATGCTTTATACTTGGTCCACGTCTAAGCTGAAGTATAAGGAAAAGAGAAAGGGACTGAAGATAAGATGGAGATGGGAACAGAGCTCATTCATTGACGTGTCAAGTCTCAGATCAGGACTAGAGTCTCACATAGGCTCCTTCAGCACTTCTGAGTTGGCTCAGCCATCTCACACTGCTAACCTGTGATAGAGCATTTCAGCCTTCACTGCCAACTTCGTTGCATGTTACAGCTCAGCTTTGTCCTGTCAGCACGGCTGAGTGGCAGTAGACTGTTCTATCTGCCATAACCCTTTTTCTGGAGCCTTTCCAAGCTCCTTACATGCAACATGGCCAAAGATCAGGTATAGATGTACAAAGATAAGTACTTAAGCTTTAACACTATCAGGACATGAACATTTTCCTAACATTTGTTGTCAAGTAAACTGGGTTTGAAAGAGGAAGGAGAGGAGGAGAGGAGAGGAGTTGGTTAATCCCTTGTCCCAAAAGGATTTAGCAACTGACTGTTGTTTCTGGTCTGGGAAAGGCATCCTACATCTTTATCAGAAATGTTGGATGCCATGTAGAGGCACAGTATGCCAGAACAATTTCATACTAAGAGCATAACTACTTCAAGCAGAATTCAGAAGCTGTATATATGCAGGGCCCCCAGTTCATTGTATTACAACTGTACATGTGTCCATCCCTATCAGGCAGAACAGCTACTCTGGTGAGTGTAAGAGAGGGACAGTATTTGCAAGAATGTATTTATGTGAGTATCAAACAATCAGAAGCAAAACGTTTGAAATTATACTATTTTCTACACAGAAACATCTATTGCTGATGAGATCTGAAACAGAAGAATTACTTAAAATCTTAGAATTTGAAGTGTGGCACCAGTCTGTCTAGCAACTTATTTACAAACACTGCTGCACTACTGTACAGTGTAGCTTAGGTTGGATGAATGTAAAACAGTCTCTGTTGAGTTAGCCGGACTCTGGACATATAGATGTAGAAGTTGGCTTAAACATATCTTCAAAACATTCACTAGAAGAGTTGTACACTGATGATGAAAGCAGTGTGCGTATCAACTTTTAAGTTAAATCTGTGTAATTTTATACACAAACCCATCTCACTATAGAAAAATAGGACAAGATGGCTTTTGTCTCGTCGATACGTAATGTTTTTGGTTATAGAGGGGAGAAAAGAGGACTGTCTTCTATGCATTGATTTTTTTCAGGTGAGAAATACACCCTGAAGTTGTTTAATCCCCTTCCTTCCCTCCCTCCCTGCCTCCCTCCCTCCCTCCTTCCCTCCTTCCCT
>NW_010159943.1:0-2396 GCF_000695765.1 Mesitornis unicolor
CTGCTACACCACTTAGATGTACACAAGTCTAAAAAGTTAAAAGTGTCAATTTTTTTCCTATAATTTGGTCTTCAGCAAACTGAAATTATTCCAGTAATTGTTGTTCACATGCAGCGTGCATCTTTTGAGCAGTGGTTGTGTTTTCTGCACCTTGCATTGGTGAGCTATGAGTGAGAAAAGACGGTGTCTAACATGAGCATCCAGTGACATGTCAGATGCACTAAGTCAGCGCCCTTGTCTGACTGTCCTGCTGTTATTGACATTGCCTTCCTAAATTAAAGGGGGGAAAAAATCTATTTGTTGTAAACCTGCTGATGGTAAATGAACACTTCTTTCCTAGTGCGAATAACTGTTAACTTTCCAATTACTGAACACATATTTTTTATCCATGATAAGCAACTCTGCTAGTAATGAACTGAGTCTTCATGTGTAATTTGCATCCAAACTAAAGCATTTTATTTCAGAAGTCTCCAATTCCAGTGTCTCCTAAGCAAGGACTTTAATTAAACTTCCTAAACTTAGTCATCTAGGACTATTTCAGGTGTCCAAAACTATCAGAAATCCAGCTATAACTCCAGGAAGATCTCCCATAGATCCTATGGTATACCAGTGTTGTGAGGATGCCTGTGGTACCCTAAAGTATATGAAATGGTGTTTGTCGCCTTTATTTGGAACCTGAATCCCACTGTAGGTTGATCAACTGAACAGTTCCCCAGGCCATATTGACCAAATCTTCCTAGACTATAAATGCAAGCTTAGAAATCACAACCATGCATACAGGCCTTTAAGGTAGAAACTGCAATGTTAAGTGTTTGGTTCTGGGGCTGAGTGCAGGGTTCAGCTACTTGACAGCAGATCTTAATCTGTCTGAGATTTCTGTAGACTGCAGGTGTGACACAATATTTGCTATAGATCTGCATCCTTCTTGAGTAAGACACAGGCAAGAAACCCAAATTAACCTAACATGACACTGGACTCATAGGTTTAAGTAAATGAACCCAATTTTAAATACGCATACCAGAACTTGAATGTCATGTAAGCCAAAAAGCTCGATGTGAAGTGAAGTTAGCTTGAGTTTTTTCAGTGTCGTATTTGGCCAGATGAGGTCTTAACCTTCAGGTTCAGGTGAGAAGAAATCTTGTTTTATGGTTATGTTTCCTTCTTTGATTTTATCTTTGCAAAAACTTTCACACGTCCAACAGGTAAAGTGAGAGGCTCTTATACATCTCTCTGAAATTGCTTTTCCATATAGCCTAAAAACATTTAATTTTATTACCTCTCTCCAGGACCTACTTACTGCTAATGCTCAGTTTGGCTGGCTGCCTTATATTTCATGTAGTTTCATAGCCTGAAAGCAAATTGAAATTTGAATAAATCCAAGAATCATAGAATCATAGAATGCATTGGGTTGGAAGGGACCTTTAAAGATCATCCAGTCCAACCCCCCTGCAGTAAGCAGGGACATTGTTACTAGATCAGTTTCCTCAGAGCCCCAGCAAGCCTGACCTTGAATGTCTCCAGGGATGGGGCTTCCACCACCCCTCTGGGCAACCTGTTCCAGTGATCTACCATCTTCATATTTAAGAAATTTTTCCTAATATCCAACCTAAATCTACCCTTTTCTAGTTTAAAACCATTACCCCTCATCCTATCCCTACATGCCCCAGTGAACAGCTCTTCCCCAGATTTCCTATAGGCACCTTTCAAGTACTGAAAGGTCGCTATAAGGTCCCTCCGGAGCCTTCTCTTCTCCAGGCTGAACAACCCCAACTCCCTCAGCCTGTCTTTGTAGGAGAGCTGCTCCAGCCCTTTGATCATCTTTGAGGCCTCCTCTTGACCTGCTCCAGCACTTCAATGTCTTTTTTGTGTTGGGGACTCCAAAGCTGGACGCAGTGCTGCAGGTGAGGTCTCACCAGAGCAGAGCAGAGGGACAGAATCACCTCCCTCCATCTTCTGGTCACACTTCTTTTCATGCAGCCCAGGATACAGTTGGACTTCCGAGCTGCAGATGCACATTGGTGGCTCATGTCCTCTTGACCTGCTCCAGCACTTCAATGTCTTTTTTGTGTTGGGGACTCCAAAGCTGGACGCAGTGCTGCAGGTGAGGTCTCACCAGAGCAGAGCAGAGGGACAGAATCACCTCCCTCCATCTTCTGGTCACACTTCTTTTCATGCAGCCCAGGATACAGTTGGACTTCCGAGCTGCAGATGCACATTGGTGGCTCATGTCCAGCTTCTCACCTACCAGTACCCCCAAGTCCTTTTCCTCAGGGCTGCTTTCCAGCTCATCCCTGGTCCCAGTACAGACCCTTGAGGGACACCACTTGTCACCGTCTTCCATCTGGACATTGAGCCATTGTCCAACACTCTCTGGATGTGACCGTCCAGCCAATTCC
>NW_010159944.1:0-6891 GCF_000695765.1 Mesitornis unicolor
CCGGCGCGGTGCCGAGGGGCGCGAGGCGAGGTGGACCGAGCCCGGTGCGCGGTGGCGGGGCGCCGGCGTGGGGTCACGGTGTGGTCAGGCACGGCCGCCGAGTGCGGCCTTCGGTGCTTGAGGCGGGCGGTCCGGTGTTGGTGCCACAAGCGAGGTACACGCTGGGGAATACTGTTAAATTAACTTGTCTTCTTCGGCTCCTGTTTTTGTATTTTGCCTCCAAATTGTATGCGAGATTAAAATAAGTTTAATCTTGTCTAGGAAGAAGAAAAATTAATCCAGCAGGAGCTCACCAGCCTGAAAGCAACAGTTTCTGCCCCCACCACAACACTTGTAAGTTCTGTTAGTGGTTACAGGTTGTGGGAACAGCAGAGCAAAGGTGGAGGAAAACAGTGTTCCTGCTGTTCCTGCTGGTTCCTGCCAGGTGGAGAATGCAGGTTATCTGCGCTATAGGTACTTAATCACCTGCTTTAAAAAGTACCAGTGTCTGTGGTTTTGCAGCATGGTTAAAATAGTGAGGACACTGATTCTGTTTGATGTGAATAAACTGTAACAGTGCAGTGCCCAGAGCCTCTCATTGTGTAGTTCCTGAAATAGTGCAGACAGAAATGCTGGGTGTTGAACAGCTTCCGTCAGATAACATTCTCTGCAGGCTGCCATTCCTGCAGTTTGTGCTGTATAACAAGCAGAGCTTTGTTGTACGCACTGTTGCTCGTGTCTGAGTTGTAGGAGTTGGCATATTCTGAGTTTGTTAATGCATATCACAGTTCCATGAGTGAGAAGTTTTGAAGGGGAAAATAAAGTTTCAGCTCACGCGTAGTGAAAACCTGGCCTGGGTCAGTGTAGTGACTGATAAAAACCGATTTGCGTTAGCAGTGTGATCATGTAACACTTCAGATAATATTTTTTTCTGTTAGTCATAACCTAGTGTTGATCACCTGCACGTTAACCAAAATCAGATGGCATCTTTAAGGGTAGTACACGTGGAGTTCTGCTCTTATGGTCAAAAATTAATACCCGTTTGCAGAAGAGGTGCATAGCAAAGGAAGAATTACGAGTGCCCTGATTTTAGAACATATATATGGATGCACTTATGTTTCTAAGTCCTCTACTTAATTAGAGCAGTAAAGAAGAGCACAGAATATGACTGACTTAAGTTCCTAATAATTTGTTTTTGGTATTTCAGAGACTGATGAAGGAATGTATGGTGAGACTCATCTATTGTGAGATGCTGGGGTACGAGTCTTCCTTTGGATATATCCATGCAATCAAGCTTGCACAGCAAGGAAATCTTTTAGAGAAAAGAGTTGGTATGTGCATGGAGTTGTAGCCTTAATATGATTCTGAAGCAGTGTTTTTAAAGTTCCTTAGGATTTATAATTCGTGTAAAAATACAGCTTACTTAAAATGTGCTTCTGTATTCTTGGTTTTGATTCACAGTCTCTCACTCCTCTTTGGAAAGAACTAAATTCCTAGTTTGTGGGCTGCTCTGTGTCTGCTTGTAGAATAGAAGATAGGGGAAATGGATTTATTTTAGATCATCAGTTCTTCTGTTGGTTTGGTTTGCAGCACCAGCAAACAAGAAAATGACGAGAAATGTTGTTTTGAAAACACATCAAGCTGAGAATGAGTTTCTGACAGGATGTGATTTCTTTTTCAAGTGCTATAGTACAAGAGTAGACAAAGATGTCAATGTCAGACAATTTCTGCAAGCACAGAACTGGTTCCCCCGTATTTAACTTAGAGATGGTTGTTTAGAGTTTTTATGAAGGGCTTATTACTGTTAGCAAAGTGTCCCTAACGTATTTTCTGGTTTGGTGCTTGTGGGATTTTATTTTTGAGTTCAGAAACAGTTGTAGGAAATGAGGCGAACAGGGAGGTCCTTACAGCATAGATGCAGAAGTTCCTGAGGGAATCCAGAAGGCTAGTTCAGATCTCTTCAACATTTCATGCCGTTGCGACTGCTTTGCCTGCCCGTGTGGCTATTGACTTGTTTCCAGTAGATTTCGTTTGAAGTAGCTGTCAGCTTGTCTCATCTGGAGAATTTCCTTGCAGTTGCTGATTCAACTGCCTAGTGAAGACATTTCTTCTTGTTTACAGAGAAGATGGTTTAACTCCAAGCACTGCTATGTCTGCATACACAGAAGGAAGGCGGTGTCTTGCGGGATATGCTTGTTTGATATCCTTTGTTTGAATTTCATCTGGATCATCCACTCGAGTATTGGAGTTTCTGAGAGAATGCGTTACAAGCGATGATTTAAAGTTGCTTTATCCCTGAGTAATGAAAGCCAGTGCACAGATGCTCTGTAGGGATTAAGAAATTGTGTCTTCACCAAACCTGGAAGGGCAGGTGTTAAGCTGCTTTGAAGATAACTTTGTGCATGTCAAATCTGTGCATGTCAAGAGCCAATGTGTCTTGTTATTAGTCAAGTTTGAGACCTTTCCATATTAGGGCTTTTTTTGAGAAGGCTTTGGTGAAGCAGCTTTTTAAATTTTATTTTATTTATTTATTTTAATGTGGGTGACTTAAGGTTCTCTGAACATAAAGCACCCTTAAGCTCTGATCTGGTGAAAGGGTGTTTGTTACCAGGTGTGTGTATTGTGGGATTTTTTTTGGTGGGTTTTTTTGTTCTGCAGTTATGTGAGGACAACCTTGTCTTTTCTTGGTGCCCTATACCAAAGTCTGTATTAAGGAAGTGTTGTCAGATGATCCAGTCAAGGTGGGTTACTCTTTTACCCAATGCACGAGAGTGAACTGTATTTCTGCAGGCGTGCTAAGGTGATCAAGTCCACAGTTTCACAAGGAGATAGATAACCTGATAGCCGGGTGTTGTATCCAGGTTGTTCGATTTGATCCTTAAGGCCTGAATGAACCAAGATGTTTTTTAAGATCCATGTCTCTAATACAAATACTGTCATGAGTTGTGGCACACTCTCTCCAAGCCCCACTTGAAGTCCCTTGGTGTAAAAGGAAGAGAGGTCTTGACGAAAAGGGTTTCTGGCAAATTCCTGGGGTTCTGGAATTGTTTCCTCCTCGTTAAGAAATAACAAGGGAGTTTTTGGCATAGGGTGGTGACTTGACTTCTGTATTTGAAGTTGAATATAAAATTTATTTGAACTGGAACTTTATTTTTTGTAAAAAAGAGAAGCACTTGTTGTGTAGTCTGGAAGGAGTAGACTTCAGTTCATGCAGAGAAGATACTTGTCTTCCAGGAGGTGATCTCTGATGATGTTCTTGACTGCTCTTTAGCTATAGCAGTATTGTAATGTGTCTCATTTCTCGCAGCATATGAATTCTTAGCTGTTGTTTGTTGAGCTTTACTGCAGCTTAAACGTAGCTGGTTTTCCTGAAGAGAAGAGGAACTTTTGATATTTAAAACACAAGTAACTGTCATCCAACAGCTGGATTATTTTAATTGTTTGAATTGACTCTTGTGTTACAGACAGTCTTAAGTTTTCTATCTTGAAGTTGCTTATTGCTCTGAAGTAGTAATGGAGGCTGCTTTCTTTTGTAGGTTACTTGGCAGTTTCTTTATTTCTCCATGAAAATCATGAACTGCTGCTTCTACTTGTGAACACAGTTGTGAAGGTACAGTGTTTATGGAGGTCTGGAGGTAAACTAAACTTGGAGCAACTCTTCCTGTTCTGTGTCACACAACATCTAAGCTATGTACTCATTAGTTCTATCTTGCTCTCCTAAAGTTGCTGTTTCTTTGGTTAGCAATGAAAATTTGAAATGGCTTTCCCTGGCTCTTTAATTAAATCTTGTAATTCCTGTTGTTGAAGCCATATTTATTGTTTTTCAGAGGAGATATACCACAAAAATATCCTTTATGAAGTGTACCAATTATGTACATGCTCAACTCCAGGAGGAGACGTGCATGCACATTTCAATGTAGACTTCTACTTTTAGCTGACAGCAAGTATCTGTTGGCTCCTCCAAGTTCTTTTGACATTTTCTATAGGAAATGGAAATATACTTTGCAGTGACACTGAAAATCCATTACCTAATAATATTTCCTAAGTGTCATCTTCTGTATTACGGCCTTTTACACGGAGCCATTGTGACTTCCTATAAGTCTCTGCATCATTATTACTTTTATTTTGCAGTAGGCTGAAGTCGCATAAATTATAGACTGAAAGTGGTGCTTATTTTCTGTTATGATTGAAAACTGTTTTGTAATCTTTAAAAATCTGACTTGAAACTAGTAAGGATATAGAAAGAAGTGAAAAATGCAAGTCCACAAAGAACTAAACCAGAATGACCCCTAAAACCTATCTGGGACAACAGGCCAGAGCAAACAGTGATGTGTGTTGGAAATCTTACACGTTTCATTTGTTTGAAAAGTACTTCTAGTCTTGTACTGCATGAACTCATCTGTCCATTCTTGGTTTAAGGTTACAGTGAGCTTATCTGTTATTTTAAGTTGTGTTGGGACAGATTGCAAATTCTTAGTCTTTCTGTTATAGAATGTTATGTGTCATTTGCATTCTCTCTTAAGAAGTAGGTCATGTCTTAGTGTACAGATACGTAATTGGCACTATTAGTGAGCTCACTCTTTTTTTTGTTCTTTATTTTTTAAATTCTTGGGGCTGATCAAAGGCACTAGAGAGAATACTGTTGAATGCTGTGAGAAGTGCCTCATCCTACTGATCCAGCTGGGGCCTCAGCATAGTTTTGCAGTCATCAAGCTTTTCAGTAAACAAACATTGATTGTAGCTCTATGTGTTGATCTCGCATACATTTAAAAATGTGAATGTAGCTCTGTAACATGAGTGTGAGGAGCTGCTTGTTCCTTCTTTCTGTATAAGGGAAGAACCCACTGAGCTCAGTGAGAGAATCACAGAATCGCTTGGTTGGAAAAGACCTCTGAGATCATCACGTCCAACCTCTCCTGTCTACCCCCTAAACCATATCCTTAAGTACCTCATCTACCCGCTCTTTAAACACATCCAGGGATGGTGACTCCACCACCTCCCTGGGCAGCCTGGTCCAGCTTCTGACGACCCTCTCAGTAAAGAACTTCCTCCTTATCTCTAACCTGAACCTCCCTTGGCACAGCTTGGTGCCGTTTCCCCTTGTTCTATCCCCCATCACCTGGGAGAAGAGACCAGCACCCACCTCTCTCCAAGCTCCCTTGAGGCAGTTGTAGGTGGTGATGAGGTCTCCCCTCAGCCTTCTCTTCTCCAGGCTAACACTTCTCAGACACAAGCAGACAGCAGGGTGGCTGGCAGCAAGGTGCTTGCTGTAGGTGGGCTAGATCCACCCTACTTGTGAAAGTTTTGGGTTATATCTGCCCAGCATTTAAGTCTCAATGAAAAATTGTCTTATTTCAATGATTGTGACAGGACTTACAGAGCACTAATCTAGTAGAGGTGTGCATGGCACTGACCATCGTCAGCCAGATCTTTCCACGGGAGATGATTCCAGCTGTTCTTCCCCTAATAGAAGACAAGCTCCAGCATTCCAAGTAAGTATGCATTTACAGAATTCCAAGTGGACTTGTATGGGTGAATGACTTCATTTTGTAGGTAATTTTAGTAAACTGATGTTTTTATTTTGAGTGAGTCTCATGATTGCCTTCATAAATTGTTCTTCTCCTAGTTTTACTCTTGGATTCTTGTCTAATTTTTTTTCAGTCTTCACTGAGTATTGGGTAGGTATTAATTTTTTTCATAATCGGTTTTGGTAGGTAAATGTAATTGAATGTATTTGCTGCTGAAGTCCTTTTAACAAGTATGTTGTGATGTTATGATGAAGTGTTTGTAGAGAAAGCAGAGAAACAGATTAGTGATCCTTGAATTACTTCACTGATGCTTTTTTTTAAAAATAAAGCTCTTTATAGAAACTTTGTTGGTAGAAGCATGTCTTTGTATATTAATAACCTTGCATTGTTTGATCCTCAATTTATAATATCCCGTGCACAGAGGTTAACATTGGAATGTGTCGATTAGAAAGGGAGCTGCAGAATGAGCCAGCTCAGTAACTTCTAGGCAGGTGTTTTTTGGAGCTGCACGTGTGACCACAACAGATAAGCAGTGGCCAGTTTCATTGTTTATTTGGTGGCTGTTCTTTTGAATCGTCAAGCTACCACTTAGATGGTATTTGCAAAGTAATTTGGTATAAAATAGGTAAAACATGGGTTCTCCTCTCTCCCAGATCATGATGTTCTGAGGGCTGGCCACAGTTGTTTTGTTAAGTCAAGAACTTAAAATACACAAGTAGCTTAATTTTGTTCTGTATAAATCTCATTTTTCTCCAGGGAAATTATCAGAAGAAAAGCTGTTCAAGCTTTATATAAATTCTATCTCATTGCTCCTAACCAAGTTCAGCACATTCATGATAAATTCCGGAAAGCCTTATGTGACAGGGATGCTGGGGTCATGGCTGCTTCTTTGCATATTTATCTTCAAATGATTAAGGTAGGCAAATAATTAGAAGCACAACTGAGCTTAGGAGCTATTTATATATTTTAAAAAATGTATTCTAAATAAAGTGTACTGCACAGAAGTTTTGCAGAAAAAAACTTACTTGTAATCATTAGAAAAGTTACTTTAAGGGATCATGGATATTTGTGTTGTTCTCCGTTTAGCTTGACAGATCCACCTCTTGCGTGATCTGAATGCTCAGCATTATTGGGATCTGTAGCTGCAGGGTCTGACTTCTACAGCGTGGTAAAGGGTTCGCTGAATTTTGCTTGTAAATTATTTTTTTTTACTGTTGCCTTCAAGTTACATTCACTCCCTCTGCAAATGTGGAGGAAAATAGCATAGGTTTGAAGCGAAGTCCTTACAGGTGTTGGGGGATAAGAGTAGAAGTTTGATTTAAAGAAATGAAACTGTCAGTGTAGCTATTTTGATCCTGTTGGAGAGCAGCGTAGGGGAAAGGGA
>NW_010159945.1:0-3255 GCF_000695765.1 Mesitornis unicolor
CCTAACGGTCTGTGATTCTGTGTTCTGTGATCCAATACCCACTGCAGAGGTCGGACTTTTCTGGCAGACCAAACCACCTGGATTAAATCAAGACCCTCTCTCCAAGTGAAATATTGATACGACAACGGCATGGCTGTTCATACATCAAAGGAGGATAAATATCTACGTACCTAAAATCACTAGACTGCAGTACACTGAAGAAACTACTACTGAAATCATAAAAACATAAAATCATAAAGCAACTTCTGCTTCCTTTCACCTGCACGTGTTGTGTCCACCGATCTCGTTATTCAGAGTACGTTTCTGTAACGCCAATTCTAACTTACCCAGTATCCTAACAAAAGGATTTTTTTAAATGATTTTAAAAAACATTTTATTTGAAGCCACACAATTACACATAGGTAGCTAACTTCAAATACATCCGTTTTTCAGACATACCTTAACAAACTAACACAGAAATATACTGCAAATTCAGAACACAACAGAACACAGATCACCACTTTAAAAAGGATCAAGGACATAAACAATAAATATTTTGTAACTGAAGAAAACCAGTAGTATTTAATTAAAATAAAATCATAGGGAACTTCCTATGAGCTTATTTAAAAGAATCCAATTCCACCTCTCCCATAACTGCAACATTCTCTCCCATCTGCTAAATAACTGTAGAAAAATCAGTATTTTATTTTTCTAAGAAAACAGATGTAGTGGAAATTTATTACTTAGAGAGAAGATCTTCACACAAGAGGGCACTGCGTTCTGAACCGATCTGTTCAGAAGATCACCCCTCGGAGATGCCTTCAAACTACAACTGAAGGTGGCCCCACCTTTGGCTGCCACACATGAAAGTATTTCTTTATTTTCAAGATAAAGAACATTACTGCTGTGTACATGAAAACTCGACACAGAAGCAATGAACGCCAAGATCTGACAATGTGGAAGACGTCAGAAGTGAGCCACCACCCAGGCACATCTGCAGGGATGCCAACCTTTGTGCCTTAATACATACAGGGAGTGTGACATGGCCATGGCTGCTATAGAAACCACAGCTTTGAACTGACTTCAGTATACATAGCATTTTTAATTTAAATTTTAAATTCTAAAATTTAAATTTCACAGAATCACAGAATCGCTCGGTTGGAAAAGACCTCTGAGATCATCGTGTCCAACCGTTCCTGTCTACCCACTAAACCATATCCCTAAGTACCTCATCTACCCGCTCCTTAAACACATCCAGGGATGGGGACTCCACCACCTCCCTGGGCAGCCTGTTCCAGCTTCTGACGACCCTCTCAGTAAAGAACTTCCTCCTTATCTCTAACCTGAACCTCCCTTGGCACAGCTTGGTGCCGTTTCCCCTTGTTCTATCCTCCATCACCTGGGAGAAGAGACCAGCACCCACCTCTCTACAACCTCCCTTGAGGCAGTTGTAGGTGGTGATGAGGTCTCCCCTCAGCCTTCTCTTCTCCAGGCTAAACAAGCCCAGTTCCCTCAGCCTCTCCTCATAAGGCTTGTTCTCCAGAGCCCTCACCATCCTTGTGGCTCTTCTCTGAACACGCTCCAGAATCTCAACATCCTTCTTATAGTGAGGGGCCCAGAACTGAACACAGGAAATTCTAAAATTTAAATTTCAAATCTAAATTCTAAATTATTAATTCAAAATTTAAATTCTAAAATTTAAATTTTAAATCTAAATTCTAAATTTAATTTAAATTCTAACCATAACATTTTTAAGCACTTACTGCATCTTTTTTCATATTGGGAATGATGAAACAACCGTAAGGAAGGGTGCTGGTTTGCAGTTCTCTGAGAGCTATAATGCTTGCTCTGGTGACTACTTCAGATACTAAATGAAGAGGATCAAATAATTTGTGTACCAAACATGAACATTATTAGCCTGGTGTTTGCCGATTCTCAAATCCACTTCATGTCAATAGGAAACTGAGGCCAAATTGTGCTGCTAGCAACGGTGAGCAGACCCAAGAATAAGGTCCAAAATACCCTGAAGGCAGGATTGTGAGGACAAAGTGTATATTTATTGCCCAAACTTGTGCAAAGTTGGTGAGGATAACTGTGCTGTCTGCAAGAACTAAGACAGAGCCAACAACTCCATGAAGGCAAAAGAGCCATGGGAATGGCTTGGCAATATCAGATCTCCTACACCAAGTAAACAGCGAGTAGCTTGAACGGTGACCGTAGGAGTGAAGTAGCCACCTCATTTTATAGCCATTTTATGATGATGTTGTGATTTGACTTTGCAGGGAGCATTGCCATTCCAACAATCCGGAAAAGCAAAGTTATCTACGATGATGGTAAAGCTACTCACAGCTCAGCTAGGAAGGTCCCCTCCTCCTTCCCTGATTTCTGTAAATAAATATACTGCCAAGTTAAGTAACCAGCTTCTTTTGAGGTCATTCTGCAGGCAGGCAGTTCCAAAAACATCTCCCCAAAGGTTCACTGTTGCAGATAAATTTAGGAATGAATAGTGCATAATTCTCATGCAAAAGGATGGTCTGGAATAAATAATTTAACGTTCTCATTTTCTCAGTGAGGCGCATGTATTAAAAAAGCTCTCTCTTTTTCGTATTCCAAAGTGGTTCAGTTTCCCTGAATGTGAAAAAGTTTAACATGGGAGACTGAAAATTTAAATGTAATCATTTACTAAAACAAGTATTTCGTATAATATTTAGGATGTTCATGAGAGAGCACATTTGCAAGAACATGGTATTTTTCAAGTATTTAATATCCTCCTTATAAATTAAAGTACGAAGACCCAGGTTTCCGCTAGATCGCTTCTGCAAGGGTGTTACATGGTAACGTACGTACTTTTCACCTCTTATTGAATTTTACACTAAAAATAATTACTCCCCTGTTTGCATCAGTGCAGAAACCAGACATCTGAATTGCTGTTTACAGCACGAATTGCTGCTTACAACATGAATTGCTGTTTACAACATGGTTTTTAAGCCTGTATGAATGTCATCGACATGATCCTGTCTTACTGATCCCTCAAAACTGTTGTAGTTGGAATATTTCTGTCTATTAAAATGCCACTCCAAAGACATTCCCCTCCATGAGACTAAAAGAGCCCATAAAGAACTAAACTTCAGAGTATGGGAGAAACCTAACAGTGTTTTCACTCCAGTTTATTACTTGTAGGAGTATTAGTAACTTCATTTAAATATATATAATACATATAAAATACATATATATATATATACACACTATATATGTACTCTATATATAGATACAGAT
>NW_010159946.1:0-21073 GCF_000695765.1 Mesitornis unicolor
TAGTGCTGTGTGTGCTTATTTATTTATTTATGTACTTATTCGTGGCGTACACACGGATTTCCCGCCCCCTGCCCGCTCCTCCCCGGCTTGTCGTTCACGGAAATAGCCTAATTCTCCCTTTTAGCGGGAGGACGCGTGCAGGGAATGCGTTGGCCTCGACAGCGATTTGTCGGCTATTTGGTTTACTGTACCTAAAACGTGTGGCACCGGCACCACGGCTCGGCTGTGGCGGTTGAAGCATCCAGGGTGGACCCATTCATGTGCAATGTCTACCTCTAGTGCTGTCACCACACTGTATGGGAGTAGAAGGGCCTCCTACCCAAAAGTTCCCTCAAGCCAGCAAGGAAACAGAAAACCAGTTTGTCCATCTGCTCTTTGAGGGATGGTGTAGCTGCTCATGCGAACATTTCCTCCACAAAACAAAAATGGGAAACACCACGGCCATTCAGGCTAATCATCCTCACCATTTTCTTGCAGCCCCTCAAGTCTCTTCAGAGACTTAGGAAAGTAATATAAGAGGACAAAATAAATGATCCTTCGGAACAGTTGCCTTTGCTTTCTTAGTCACTATAACCAGCAAAAAGTATGACGTGAAGAATTTCAAATGTATGTCGGCTCCCAGAAGCTGAGCGTGTTTTATAATCTTCAGACTGCTGGAATGAAAACAAAAATATTTACGTGTCATAGATCAGGATGGTGTCCAACTACCTGAAGTTTACATTTCACAAAGCTCATTCTTCATTTTAATCAAGTGTTTGCTGATGTTACTGAATCATTCAGTGGACTCTAAGTGCTCAGTTCCCTGGCTTTAAAATGTAAATGTTTTCTGAGGATAGTTTCAAACAGGCTCGTCACAGTTTACAGTGTGATTTCCTGCTGTTCTATCAAGATTAATAAATTTGTGGAAACTAGACAAAACTAGAAACTCTACATTCCCCTGCACTCCTTCTCTCCTGTTGTATGTCCCTGCTGTATCCATTGACAGTCTCAGCATAATGAATAGGGATCCACGTGCAGTTGCTGCAACTCAGAGCAATGCCAGAGCCTGGAATGAAGCCTTGCTTTTCTACCAGTAATGACATCACTATGCTTCAGTTTCAGTCATGCAAACACTAGATTAATCGTTAGAAGATATGTTTCTAAACACCTATCCAAGTGGTATTATGCTGTACTGCATTGATAGTAGAGCTGTAAAATACTAATGTTGTGGCACAAATGAGCATGAGAAGAGCTACAGCCTCCCCTTGTCAGACCAGATGGAGCTAAGAGGACAATTCTGAAATTTCTAAAATCATCAGGATGCCTAAAGTGATGGTGAGGGGAGGTGTCTATGCGCTAGTTACATGTCTGCATCATTAGGTATTTAAATATATTAAGTGTCTGACTCAAAGTAAAATGGAATTAGACCTTACAGTTCTGAACAGCACAATGCCTGAACAGCTTTTGAAATCCTGACCTTAGTCTGTGGTTGTATCTACATTTTAGAGAAACTGCGCTGTGCTTGTCATGACTGAACACCTGGGCAGAGCACCCTGTGGTCCTCTACAGCCTGTGCACTTGGTTTCTGTCTGCTGGGGGATGAGCTGGGCTGTGCTTGGGTCTTGCTCTGGTGTGCAGTTGGACTGCAGTAGAGATACATATGCAGAGAGGAGAGCCAACAAGTGGGGCTCGTTTTACTTCCGAGTAACTCACAGGGTGCTTGTCGGGCTAAATAAATAGATTAAAATTTATAGGATGATTCCGAGATACCTAAGAGAGGCAAGATCTGACCATTCTAGATTAATTTCAGCATTGCCACTAATAATTTTGAAATGAGAATGACCCCAGACCTAGCAGGCATCATGTATACAGAAAGACTGAAAAAAATCAGCCTAAGGAGATGATGTGGTAACAGCCTTCAGCTGCTCTCACAGTAAAAGCTGCTGAAAAGAAGATGATAATCTCCTATCCACATCCTCTGAGAACAGCATGTAAGTTGCAGTAAGAGAAATTTAGGCTAAATAGAAAAAAATATATCTATAAAAGTAAATAAAGCAGGAGTGAATGGCACCTCTGTCCTTGGAGGCTTGTTAAGAACAAGTTGGGCATATATTTGACAAGAACAGTTCAGTTCTAGAAAGTCTGATGGATCTTGCCTTAGAGCAAGGAGTGGACCACATAACCTGTCAAAGTCCTTTTCAGTCCTGTTTTGTATGTTTATGTTCAAAATGCTACTTGCATAGGCAAGATTATGGCTCCTCTTTGATCTTCTATGCTCTTCACCTCTGTAGCTGTAACCTATAACCTAGGCTATATATAGGCTATAACCTATAACCTGGCTATAACCTCCGTTGCTAGAGCTGAGCTTCTCTAGATGCTTTGCTACCCTTGCTGCATGCCAGTGAGTTTGTTGCTGATGACAGCAAGAAGAAAAAAAATTAAACAATAAAACAATGTCAATCTGGAGCAGAAATTTGGGTGGGATCCGTGGAATCTCCGAACATGTCATGCTCTTTTGTTCTATACTTGGCCAATAACTACCTCTGATCCAGTCACGTTAGACTGTTTATAACTACAGAGAAAAATAAATACTTTTAGGGTAGAATTCATCTGACCTGCTTTAGGTGTCTGCTTTAGGATGTGACGAATCAAGTCCTCACGTAACCTATTCTTGGTGCCAGCCATAAAGCTGGTTTAAATGACTGACTCAGTAACATACCATCATACAGTTTCCACTTCCTCGGTGCATCTGTCCCTGAAATCTCTCACTCCCTTTCTGCTCCCAGGTATCAGAACCCTAGTTTACTTGTACCTTTCTTCTTTTTTTTAATTGGAAATGTCCCACTGAGAATAATTTCTCTAGCTGTCATTTCCTTAAATGACATAATGCGACACTGAAACATACAGCAACCTGTGGCATTGCTCCAGAATGGATTTAGAAGGGGAGCTAAATTTGCCCTTTGGAGCTGAAGACCATTGACTTGGCCAGTTGTGCAGAGTATTTTCCATGGAAATTGTTTGAAAACTGTTCAGGACAGAAACTGTTCTACTCATATGTCTCATACTCTATTTTTCCTTGGCTGTTACGGCAAGCAACATTACCAGGAACATGAAATGTCTGGTGTCTGTCTGACTGAGGCAAACATATGTGGGAAGTATTGCTCTTTTCCACCAATGACAATATTTTAGGTCTCACTCACACAGAAGTCACTGTCTTAGACACCAAAGTACACAGTGCACATCTTGAAAGTGTCCCCTGCATCAGAGACACTGTGAGCAGCCAGCTCTTGGTTATGAGGTCTTTGACAGCATCTGTCTTTCCCCCCCCCATGTAGTAAATGGTGTTTGAGAAGGGAAAACTTCCAAGAAGGCCCTGCAGTTATCTGGCTTGGGAGATGCACTTTATTTTACTGCTGCATTGATAAGCTGGGTCATGAGGCCGAGAAGAGGGAGCAAGCCGCGGCTGCTGTGCTAAGGCAGTGGGACTGCACAAAGCCAGTAATATAGGGCTCATCCTTTCTGGAGGAGACACAGTATCTGCTGATGCTTCATATATTTTAAAGGCTTTGGTTCTTACTTAGTGGTGAAAACAGGAGGATTTTTTGTGACTGGAGATGTTAGTCTAAAGAGAAGCTGTATGGCATTCAGTCTATTTTACCTACACAGACTTGGCCATTCTTTTCTTCCTGCCCAGCCTATGCAACAGCATTTTTTTCTCAATGTATTTTTCCTCTGGGTGGGGTTGTTTTTTTTTTTAAGTGCCTTCCTATCACTGAAGTCCTACTCTCTGTGTGATCTGTTTGGTCTTTAATTTCCATGTAAGAGGCAGTTCTGCTTTTGTCATTAAGTGACAAAACTCATCAAATGAAAAGAGAGAAAAACACAAAATTCTCTGGATTCTTTCACTAATTCTCCAAAACAATTGGTTTTCTTACGACTGTAACCCTTGTGTTCCCGTTGTCTTTTGTGTCCAGCTGTGATGATTTCTGATCTTAGTGCAGTGAGCTGAAATCCGCAGGACAAGAGTGCTAGGCCAGTCTCTTCTTGTAGCTGAACTGCAGAACTGCAAATCTGGTTACTTGCATAATGCTCACCCTGCCCTCTTTGATCTGGGCTGCTCTGCCAAACTCTTCCCCCTGGACATTATTAGTGCCACATGAAGGCAGCTCCAATTTTCAAAACTTACCCCAATTGCAGCCCCAAGTAGAGGAATGTTGGCTATCTCCTCTTTTCCAGCCGGGGTGTGGACCAGACAGTGTCCCAACTTTGTTGTTTTTCTTCTACGTCCTTCAAGTTTTTGAGTCTGTTGCATGATTCATAGCATTTACTGCTCGGGGATTTGGGGCTCTGGCTCACCGTGCAGGCAATGGGCAGAAATACTCACAGCTCCAAAACTAGGTAATGAAAATGAATGGCCTGAAATCAGCCCTGAGAATCAGAAAGAGTTGGAAATCTGGAAATCTTGTCTAAGCTCATTAGGATACCGTTCTGGCTGGGACACATTTAGTGCAGCGCAAAGCCATTTCTCTCAAAGGAAGACCCAGCCTGGTTTCTACAGGTCTGTCAGGTGCCAGGTACCTTTATGGGACTGGAACGATATATTAATGCAACAAATCCTTCTTCCTAACTTTGCTTCTGTATCTGCAGACTGGAAATGCTCCTCTCTTCCCCACAGATGCAGTTTTACTCTTCTACCTTGTGGTAGCGAAAGTATGAGTAGGGTAGCTGGAATGGGAAGGCTCTAGATGTGTTTCCTAAACAGCTTTTCTTTGTATGTAAATGGAACATCTTTCTCTGCTCTACATTTCCTTTATTTCCCTCCTTCTTGCTCTCACCATGTGTTCAGCCTGGTTTAGCCTGAGGCCAGCAAACAGAAAGTCAGATGAGAAAAAAAATCCTGCAGATTTCTTAGTGAATGGGCAGCTGCAGCATCAGTAACCTCAGCAAGCAGAGGCAGAGACAGATTCATGGTCCTCTGACACATCAGGAAGGCAGCAGATGTAAAGCAGGTACATAGGTACTGTGAAACACCAAAAAATACCTGGATCCAATTAAAAAATTACATTATCATCTGGCCTGTGCCTTTCAACAGCAGAATCCATTATGACAGCAGTAGGTCAAGATAATTTTTATTGCTTTTACATTACTGTAGATATCAACTGGATTTAGGTTTATCTCCTTCTAGCAGCTGTCATGTTGCCTAAACTGGTCTGCTCCTTCTTTAGCACGTACCCTTTCTTTTCTCTGGTGATGATCCGAACAGATTGGAGATGGAGAGCACTCAGCAGCGTGTGGCTTTTTGTTCCGCTGAATTGGTTGTTACTTTATGTTCTCAAATATGTGACCTTCCCCAACATGTCAACTTCTTTCCTTCCAAATTTCTGTGATGTTATAAACCGAGCAGTATCCCCTGAAGAGCGCAAACCATGAATGCTCACACTGAGAGAAACCTAAAGACGAACTTTGTCAGCACTCCCTGATTGCCACAATCTCCCTCTCTAGATGCCAGATATGTTGCAATAATGTTTTCCATTTGTAACATGCAGTTTCCAATGAATGGAATTTTTAAGGCTAAAATCCACCTCTTTTATGGAGTCACTTGATATGTGGAAAGACAAGCAGAGAATTAAACAACTACTGGAATTCAGGAAAATATTTACAAGTTGCTTGCTTATCCACATCCCCAATTCTTGTGTTTCACACTCCCGTGTCTCTCTCTTCCTTTTTAGAGATGTGTAAATGACAAAGGTATGTCTTAGAGACTGTATTTGAACTTGTTGCTGACTCTCCTTTTCTCTTCACAGTTGTCTCACTCTGATTTGCTGCACAGTTGCAGCCAGGACTCAAAGGTGGGATATTAGATCAAACACAGGCATTAGAAATGAATTTCCACTTAAAGGTGATACTTACATGTGCAGCAGTAGAGGATACCAAAGCGATCGATTCTGCACACTTGATTCTGAAGCAATGGTGCCCACCAACTGGATTCTGTGGTTGCAGTCATACATGTTCCCTAAAGACAGCTTTGTCTCTGCTCCTAGTTTTAGGTCTTCATGAGGTTGTTGCACTACTCTGCACCTGTAGTTGGTCACTTTGTGTATTGTTCTGGGGTTTTTGGTGTCATCCTGTTCCTGTGCTTGTGAGGGCACTGCTATGGAGTGTTTCAGGGGCCTCTGTAAGCACCTCGTGATCATTCACTCATACACGTGTCCATATTTGTGAGTCACTGGCAGTGCACTCTATACAGCAATGGTTTCTGAAGGTGTACACATATATGTTTACATACATACAAATACTTTTACAGTTACTTTTAATAATATCTATGTAATGATGGTCATATTAATGGTAGTTACCAAATCTATTTTCTTAAATTGATGTAATTGTCTTCAGGTTACAATTTTTTTTTTGCTAGTTTTTTGTATGGACTAGTAACAGTAACGTACCAAGTATGTCCAAATACTGCAAAATAACAGGAGCATGGTTAGAGGAAAGAGGAAAAACTCACATAATAGATGTATTTTGGTAATTATTGTTTACCATAATATATGTAAACTCCATTCCCTGATAACCTCTAGCCATTTATTGCCCTGTTGAGCTATTAATGTCAGTTTATGCTGAGTCTCAACTTTATCCTCCTTGAGCTTCATCTATACTTTATTTTCCATCATCTCTTTACTACTGATCTAGAGATTTCCCTGCTTACTGCCTAGGAGTGGATCTGAGACCTTAATTGCTGCCTGTTCATGTGTGTATTTGCATGGGCACTCGTGTCCTTTTTTTCCGGGCAGCTTAGCAGGAGAAAACAGGGATAAGACAAGTTTGCTGCTGCTGTCTGTCTCCACCACCACTGCAGCCCTCCAGTAGGCATTTTTGAAGGCTTCTGTCAGTTTAAAGTTTTTTTATCTCTCAATTTCATAATGTTAAGTTTCTTTTCACAAAATTTCAATGGCATCTTCTTTCTCTGGATTAATATAATTTGCAGTCTGCTCAGCACCTGGGAGTACACATTTAAATTCCTGAGCCTGAGGTCCTGGGGGATGGTATAGCAATACAACTGCAATTCTCAGGTATTATTTTGAGGTAAGACAAGAGAACAGTTACTATATTCACCTACACTTTTAGTCTTCATAGGCAGTGGAGGCTTTAAAATTTAATCTTTCAAATGTAATTTTATTAGGTACATGGAACCACAGTTTTCAGAGTTGCGACAGAACAAGGTCTAGTGAATGTTAATGGACTTGTTTTCCTAAAATATACCCTAAAAACATTACTCTCAAAAATTCTGGACAAGAAAATCTATTTTTTTCCTTCTATAGACTGTGTAAGATAGTTTATGATTTTCTTCACTCTTAAAAGGAGCATAAACTCTTCAACCTTGTAAGAGGAAATCAAACCGAGTGTTTGTACTTAACATTTAGTATTTAATGGAAAATAGAAACACCCTTCTGCCTGGCAGAATCTGATTTGCCTGGGCCATGGGGCTGCAGTGGGTGCTGTGAGACTGCTATTCCAGTTGTGCTGATGCCGTTCTGTGTCTTGCACCCTCTAATTTGCAGAAGGGGCTGAAAGCCATAGTGTCATTTTGAAGTGGCTGTGATGGTTTCTCACCCCAGTGCAAGTATTTAAAAGTCGTTATGGCCATGTGAGAAAACTACGTGTGCACTCTGGCAGCATGAGTGAGAAGCATGAGGGATATTTTTAGCACAGTTCCTATGATATCAGTTGAGCTGCAGCGGAGGCAGAAGTTTGATGCAGTGCTTCAGATGTTTGCCCTTCTGTGAACTGTGACATCTGGTCAGCTGCAGAACCGCTGCGGTCTTGCCATGCTTGCCAGAGAACTGCTGTGGGCATCCATCCACCTCACGCTGAAAAGATTTCCCTTACACCTTTTCCTGAATTCAGGAAAAACACCGGTCACACTGGCTGCAGTGCTAGCCTGCTGACTCGTACACATGAATCCCCAGTTCGTCCTGTAAAGAGGCTGGCAAGCTTTTTGAACTGGAAATCTCCGAGTCTGTTTCACTTCCTGGATTCCATCTTATTTTGGCCCCAATCCAGGCTGTTTTCAAGTTAAGCATGTCTATTTATAATGCTTACGGGAAAGCAGGATTTGTTTCTTTCATCAAAAGAATTCAGAAGAAAACCACTACTTTTTAGTACATTTTTTTTCTCTCCTGTGACTCACCAAGGAGGTTTGATGTTCCACTTACTCGGAATGGCAGAAAACAAAATTACAGGCAACTGGATTTATAATGGGATTGAGCCTTTTTCCCAGGGGGTTCTGGATCAGCTATGTGCCTGCTGGAAGGGCTGGTTTGTGGGCAATTGTTAACAAAAGATGTTTGTGGCTACACCATTATAGACATTACACCATTAAAGCTGGTGCTGTCTGCAGATATAAGGTTCCTGTAGCTTAGCTGTGTGTTTTCCCTCGTACATCTGATGCTATGCTTCAGCTGAAATCCTATCTGCCTCCAAGCATGTGTAAAGAAAGAGGCATATTTTGTTTTAAGTCAGTTGCTTAAATGTACCAGAAAACTTAAGTGTTTCCATGATGCTGAGGAGCAGCAGGGCACCCCATGCCGTGTCCCCTTGCCAGGGAGGTGAGAAGCAACATCTTATCAGATCCCTCACTGCATGGTGTAGCATGTGAGACTTTTATCTTTGTGCACAGAAGAGACTTTATTTCCAAACTTGACTTTCTGAGAAACATTCTCTACTGTAAAAATCAAGGTTGTGTACAAAAGTGTGTTTTACACTCAATGCATTTTTGTTCCCTGTGGTGGAAAAGGAAGATCGATGTGGAAGCTCAGACACTGCCTTCTCAGAGTTGGCATCTCTCTGCTAATTTATATATTCTTACACTCTGCTGTCATTTGCCTTGGTATGATTTAATGCACACTTGGCCCCAGGAGGAAAGACATAAAGGTGAAGCTACAATATTTATTTAGTATGTGATTGGACAAGTCATGGCCAAACACATTTCAACAAGGCCACTGTGAGGAATGTGAAAGCACATCTCTACTTTGGTAAGGAAGATGATTACACATTGTATATTATTCTACACAGCTAGAAAATAGGACTATGCATCTATAGGAAAGAGAAGCACTCCGAGGCCAGGTTGGAAATAATTCATTTTGCTAGGGCAACAGGTGCTGGACATAGCCCACTCCTCTCAGGTTGGATTAGGACTCCTGGAAAGAAAAATAATGAGTTTTCTATAGGAAAACACAAGTGCAGAGTTTTGAATTAGAGCAATCTCACTATAAGCCAGCCTTTACTGAGGGTTACATGTTTTGCAGCCTGCTTGTAGCCGGATCTGATCCAGAGTGTGCTAGGGCCAATGACTTGGAGCTGGGCCAGAGTTTATATTTATTTTCCCTTAAAGAAAGATCAGTGTTGTGTATTGGACGCAGTAAATTATTTTATGCATTATATTATGGTTACAATACAGCAACTGATAAGTAATCTTTAACTTGCCAGTGAGGTACGTTACATTTCTTCAATTTCTAAAGTATCTATCAAAAAGATTGTTTAAACGCCTACAGCCTTTACAGCTGTTGGCAAAAATGAGACCTAGCAGGACACGGCAGGCGCTTGTCCAAGTTTTCACTTGTCATAGTGAAGTAGTCATATTGTTTTCAATTTTTATAGCAAACTGCTGCTATAAAACATCACACTAGGCAAGGTGGGCAGGGCTGAAGGTTGTTTGAAAACATTTGGAGCATTACAGATCACTGCAGGGGATGGGTGAGACCAGTGGTTATGCAGCATCTCAGGGCCTAGGATCCTGGAGCCACCCTGCCTGGAGCCCTGGAACCCTTCTGCATCCCAAGTGATTTGCTCATTGCACATCTGTGTATGAATGCCCATTTTGTGCTACCCTGTCCCTGTTTCATAGATGTTTTTCCTCTAGGTAGGCTGTCATGCCAGGCTGGACAATGGCTGGTTGCTACTTATGCGGATTTAAACCCGTTTAGGTAGTGCTGGTTCCTGGTACCCATCATCAGACGAATTTTCCTTGGAATTCCCTTAAGAATCACTCCAGCATTGCTGCACTGTCCCACACCTGGGACTCAGACAAGTCTGGGGCAGCAGCAGTCTCAGAAACGCCTGCGTCCAGCAGTGCCCCGTATCAATCATGGATAAGCTGTCTGCATTCGTTTATTTAACTTTTACTCGCTGGGGATTAAGAAGCCTTTAGTTTCCAGGAACAAGCCCTGTTCAGGAAACACTGGCAGTGAGCTCTGCTTTGGCTCAAAGCTGACTTTCCTTTAGGTATTAAAGGTATTAATCCATTGAAAATATTAATTTATACTAGCTTTTGGTTGATTTACATGTCTGTTATAAATTCTGAGTGGGTCAAATTTTTCATCATTCAAGGCTGTAGCACAAACCTCTCTGTGCACTGCCTTCGTGAGGACCTTGTCTCCTTTTTTTCTTTTTGCTGCTCTGCTGTGAAGTAAATTCAGGTAACATATTTTTTCAGAAATAAACTCTCTTTATTTTAAAATTCAGACATATGTGCTTTATACCAAAACAAACGCCAAAAGATAACTTGGTATTCATCTCTGGTTTTAAGTTAGACTGTGGCTTTCAGGGCGATGTAACCAGACAGAGTAGTTTTAATGAATCTTTACAACTCTATGTCTCCCTGCCGATACTCAAGATAGTTCTGCAGGCACTTCAGTGATCTTCCTGTCAATGGCCTCTCACAACAGCATCCAAGGAATTTCAGAGATTTCCAGGGGTTAAACAAAAAGAGAAAGAAGGAAGAAGCAAAGATGGTGTCTCCACAGTGTCATCTTAAACACGGCCAGCTCTCTTCCAATTTTCTGCCATGTGCATTTCTTCTCCCTGATCTCCACGCCATCTCCACCCCCAGGAGCTCTCCCATTGCCACAGCACTGATTGCCTGCCTAAAGTTCCTCCATTGCCAACCTCCACTTTGTAATAAGACCTGTATCATTTCCAGAGATTCTTGAATAAGAAGAGTCCTTAGGAAGAGTCGTTAAGTCCTGGTTTCACAGGAACGCTGGTTTTTGGGCAAATGCTTCAATTATTTTTCCTAAGTCTTCCTGCAGCACATGGTGAGGCATGGGGTCATGCTTACAGTAGCCTTCTGTTACCCACTTCTTTCTCTGCTACTGTGTGGTCCTTTGGCAGCCAGTGCAAACAGCTGGTGACAGCCTCCGTCAGAAATGGGCACAGTCACTTCTCAGTCGAGCAAGTCCATTTATGTACTTCTCCTGGTAAGCTTTGTGTTCAGGCTGTCCTTAGAATCTGTCACTTTTCCCTTAAAAAAAATACTGCTTCTATACTGAGGTGCCAGGTACCGGGGACTTTGATAATTTTCACTCTAATATTCATTAACAATTCAACTTTAATTAACTTTCTTCAAAAAAACAAGGAAAAAATCCCTAACCTACAAAAATCAGTTCCAAATTCAGAACAACAAAAGCGTGAGGGTACACGATACTGTTTTGGACCATAACCTACTTATAAATTATTTGCAGATTAGAATTTCAAATGGTGCTGTAACCAGGGATCTGAGATTTTAATCCAGGTACCTCTCTGTTTCATACAAATCATACTCTTATCATGAGCCAGATTTGCTGCCCAAGACATTGATGCTAATTTAAACATTTCAGAACAAATTCAAGTATTACTTATTGTTACCTTCTTAAGTAAAATATTTTCAGCCTATAGGTTATAAGGATGAAAATGGCACTTTCATTTTCCTCCCTCACCCACCTTGTTTTAAAGAAAGCTTTTTCCTCATTTATTTTATGTTTTTCTTTCAAAAAAACTAGTGGTTAATGTTAAATTGGAAATGTTGCACATTACCTGGAAGTATGCTGGACCACAAGAATGTAAAAATAACATCCCCATGTAAATGAAACAAAGGCAGGCAAAAAGTACAGAAACAAAGACTGATATCCCTGAGATGAAGTGGAATGGTGTTTGTGCCTGATTCCAACATAAAATATTTTAACTGGTGAAGCTGCAAAAATCAAGTGTGCTATGGTGACACAAAAGTTAAATCCATTCTGTTAACTGTCTAGGTCTCAAAAAATAAATTCTTATTGTGGGCTTTTCCTGAAAGCAAGAAAAAAAATATCTTTAAACTCTGAGGGAAATTTATTCAAATTTATGCCACATTACTGTGCATAGACAAAACTGCTGACTAAACAAATCTATTTGACATGCTTTTGCATCCACTACCCTGTGCTAGTTACTGAAGTCTCCCTGCCCAAAGCGCTGGAGAATCGGGTCTTTGGAACTGAATCTGCAGAGAACAGGGTGCCTGTTTGCTTAAATTAAACAATAAGAAATCATATACTCAGTTGATGGTTTTAGTCTTGCTTCTCTTCTGGGCTGAGGCTGCACTTAACAAAGATGGCTCTGTACAGCTGGGTGCTATATGCTTCCTACTCTTGGAAGGATTTCCCAGGAAGGTGGAGAGTGTACCATACACGGTTTCCCTCCTGCAGAAGAGCTCTGATTCTTGAGGTACTGAAGACTAAAGGGAGGAAAAGGCATGTAGGGAACTTTACTGCTGAATAGTGGTTAGGCACTTTCAGGAACAGGAAAGATGAGACAAAGGCTTTCAGGACTGTCATTCTGCATTCAGCTGCTTCAATCCAAGTCTCTTTTTGGGTATGATGCATCTTTCTCTTTGGGCCACAGTCTTCTTGGATCTCCAAGAACAGTTATAGTGAAAGAATAAGTTTTTCAGAGCCTGCAAAACACTGATCTTGCTCTACGGTGATAACCTGGGCTGCCCAAGGTAACTCTTAATGGAATATGGCTGAGGGTCTGGTTCATGTCTTTCCTGGGGCTTACAGTAGCAACAGCATTACCTTATATAGGGGTACTATTGAAAATGTCCTTGAAAATGTAGAAGGTAACTTGAGATGAGTTATTACTAGTACATTTCTCTTAAGGGCTTTGGGCAGTGCATGGAAAAAGCCAATAGCACTCTGCAAAACATAGCAGTGGTCAAAAAATTTAGAGAGAAGGATGCATTGCTCACCTGCTCCAGCTGGACTACAGCAACAAGTGAAATACAAGCCTACACAGGAGTCTGCTTTAATCCATCATTCTGTTTTATGAAGCATCACACAGCATTTTCACCAATTAGCATGTTATAGCAGTTTAAGTAAGGGCCACAGGGTTATTTAAGGAAAAAAGCCAACAGCCTATTTCAAAGTCACTGACTCCTCATTTGGCAGCAGTGCTCTTGGAGGGCTTGGGTAGTACCCAGCCGTTGCTGAGCTATTTGAGGAAAATCGTGTAAATCTATAATCCACTGGTAAATCTGAAAGACAGAAACGTACCACATCTGATTAGCAACACAGTCCATATCACATAAAAAATAAGCCTGTGGTGAATAGCAGTACTTCTTAGGCCTTGAGCTGTTTGCTTACCAGCATTAGAACTCTATCAGATTGTGTGATTACGTATTTATTTGACATCTTCAGCTGTCCAAGGGATTAACTTTCAGAGTTTACTCAACTGCAGTAAGGGATATTCAGTTCCTTGATTGCTGAAATAATGCTAGACATAGAAAATGATTTAACTAATGCTTAAAGACAAAACAAAAATCTTCACCTTTCTTTTTTATCTCAGCAATCTACTCATAAGAGGGCTATGTTTAAAACAAAGAAGTCTGCTTCTTTTTATCATGGCTATTACAGCAAGATTCCCCAAAGGCACTCGCTCTTAGGCCTTCTTGCAGTCAAGTGTTAACAACATCATTTTGTACGAAGTGTTCTTAGAAATCTGCACTTGTAACTTGGCATACTCATCACTTCCAGTCAGTAAAGAACACTGAATGCATTAAAATAGCTCTGAACAGTCAAAGCTTTCTTTTCTGTAGATTTTTTTAAAAAGTCTTTACTGCCAGCAGTGACCCACCCACCCTCACAGCCAGAAAACTGATACTTCCCAGGCTCACCTCGTATTCAAAGGTGAAGAAACCAAATTTAAAATAAACACACAAATAAAACTACATTTAAGAAACAATTACCCTTCCAATAAATGAAAAAAAATCCCCCGCAACAATAAAAAAGTGGTATCTCCTCAAGTTGTCTGTTTAGAACCAAAGTAAAACATAAAAACTATTATTCAGCTCATCTGAACAATAAGTTATTAATGACATCATCTATTTTTTTCAATTTGGAGTAAATTTGGGGTGATGATATCCTGTCACTATATGCTACAATTTTTCTTTTTGCACTCAGCAGCTTCTGTGAAACAGAAAAACAGAACCGGAGCGGTTTCGGCACAAACAACAGGAAGTTCAGGTCTATCTCTCAGGCCACTCACAGGCAGGCACCAGGACAGCATCCAGGTCTGCAGCTTTAAAACCATATTAAACATAAATAAAGCAAGCAACTTAGTATTTAGATCCAGCTGAAAAATCAGACAGAGGCTGGAATAAAGCAGGAAAGTAAGGAGACTTGATTGGAAGTGAATTACGCTCTATGAAGTGGGTTATTTCAGATTGTCAAAGAGCAAATTTTCTCATTTTATCTGAGTCAGGGGAATCTCTGGAGCCTGTTCTGAGCACAGCAGGACAGGCAGATGTTTTTCTAGTGTGCTGAGGGCCCAGTGGATTTACTGGCTGCTGAGTCTGTTTATGACAGCTCTGTTTAAAACAAAGGTTTCCAAAATAACAAATAATAATTAAAAAGAAAGTAAATATTTCTGAATATCTTTATGAGCTATCAAAACCAAATGCCATACAGATACTTTTATATAAAACCTTTCATTAGCTTTTTAGTCTAGCAGTCTGGAGCGTCCCAAGAGTAGTTTAACCAAGGAGCAGCATAGACTTGCTGCAGAGCTGCTTATGCTGAAGAAAAGAACCAGATGGATCAAAATGGCAATTCTCTTGGTGTTTCCTGGTAAACTAGCTTTACACAATCAGCTTAGACACCAAACCCATTCGATATACAATGCACAAGACTTCAAAAATGAATAATCACTTTTTTACATATTCAAACCCCAATCTATCAATTTAAATATTGCTTTTGTCTGAGCAAGCTGACTTTGGGAGATAACCAGAAGGCAACCATATTTCAAAATTTTGTCCAAGGCATCACTGGAAGTTGCATGAAGCATCATGCAGATACTGTTCTTCACTCATGAAGCAAATTTTAAAATCTTCCTGTATTTCCAGTCTTTTCTCATCAATGATTGCATTTGCAGCATGTGATTTGCGTAGAATATGCAACCTTTTATATTATTGCTTTATTTGTGTGATATATATGAAAAAACTCTGGACTGATCCAGAAAGCCATACTTGGAATCTCAGTGGCTATAAACAAACACACAGTGAGGAAGAAGGGCAAGTATACAGGAAAAGAAATGAAGATTTTTTTACTGGGGGAAGGCAAAATTTATGAAACAATGAGAATCCAGAAAATGCCACAGATGAAGACAGCTGTAAACTAAGCTCATTTAAACTAAAGTCTTTGAAAACTTCGCAGCTTAAAATAAATTGCAGTTGCCCTGGGTATGAAAAGTATCATGTGAATTGTTCACCAAAGCTCAATTCAACTTCTTTTGATGTAAATGGCAATGGCATCACTAGGTCCAGCAGTGCCGGCTCATCAGCAAAGAACAGTGATACAGGTCTGGAGTCTGCCTTCTGGACATAGCAGCAATTCATTTCACATCTGGTCTGATACTGTATTATCACTGATGATACAGAGAAGAAATAAGCAGCTCCATTTTGCTAAACTGAAATGCTTCCACAAGCTACAGCTTGATGCAAAAGCATGCAAAAAGTAAGATACAGTACTTGATAATGAAGGAAGTCTCAGAAAAATATAGTTGCTTATTACCAAGCTTTCCTAGCGTTTTTGCCAGTAAATTTCTCCAGGTTCTGCTACTGTGTATGCTCACAACTGCTGCTGTCACGACAGATCTTTGCATCTTGGTGCCCACTTCTCCCTAACCCTGATGGAGACTTATAAATTAGGCAGGGGGCAGTGCCCAGTTTTGAGATATAATTTGACAGTGAGGCTATAATCAGTCCTAATCTACACTGAAAATGAAATCAGCACATAACTCATTCAATATTGCCACTCTCCTAAAAAAAAACAAACACCTGAAGAAACTAAACGGCTTGAGGCTGGAAGAACGAAGTACCTGGCTCTTCCCAATTGCTTGGGGACCACGATCCCAGAATTTTTCTGTCAGACTTAGGTAATTCCACCGAGACTAATTTTGTTCCCAAAACAAATAGGATATTAACTTTTAGAGCCAGAGACTCCTAGAAGTCAGACATGGAAGGTCTCAAGGTCTATGCCCCTTTCTAGAGCTACATAAATTTCAGTTATGAGATGCATATCCCTGAATTTCTGTCCCACTGCTTTCTTTGCTCCCACACCAGAGCCTCAGTGCAAGTGAGTGATAAAAACTAAGTTTCCTTTGCTGTGACCATTCAGCCTTACTAGCGTTTTCCAATGGCTTGAGCATCCCTCATGGGTTTTGTGCCTTAGCCTGAGCTTAGAAGCAGTTCTGCTGTGTCCTACCTCACTTGCAGGACTCAAGCAGCTCTGGTGAAAATAAAATAG
This sequence comes from Mesitornis unicolor, assembly GCF_000695765.1. Lineage (NCBI taxonomy): Eukaryota > Metazoa > Chordata > Aves > Mesitornithiformes > Mesitornithidae > Mesitornis > Mesitornis unicolor. Next base: position 16,569 of record NW_010159946.1, read on the forward strand.
AAATGATGTTTGAACAGCAACCACTGTCAGTTACTGTGTTCCAGTTATCCAGATCCAGTTATTAAGTAACATTAATTGCAACATTGTGCTCTGATGCTTATGTATACTCATATCCATGAATATACTTAGGAGTTATGGATGGATTTATTTTATAGTTATTAAGCTGACAACATAGCGGTGTCTGTGTGCTGTTCAGTTAGTGTACGCTAACTAAATCAAAGCCACAAGCTTTTATCAGAAGGAAAATTAGAGTTCCAGCCACAAGGAAGGAAAAGGAAACCACAAGAAGAAGAGAAAATGTAATGTTCTCGATGAGTGATCAGGAAAATATTTCAGTAACTCAAGGGAAGACAATTATAATCTAATCCAGACACAGGCCTGCTTGATAAACTCAGTACTCACATCTAATCTTTTTTTGAAATTTCCTTGAACAAACCAATACATTAAACAAATATAATCCTAACTAAGCTCTTTAGATGGAAGACATTTTTTTCAATTAAAAGCACAGTCCAAGACTGAAACAGATTTCTCCCAAAATACACAGCAGAAATGTCATGAATAATTTTGCAGTATTGACCAACAAAAGCAAAGCCAACATTTTTAAATCATGACACCACAGCAGCATCCCAGTGACGAGTGAAAAGCCCTGCAGAAAGCAGAGCTCCCCTCCCCTCTCCGAGGTCTGCTCCCTGCCAGTCACACTGGAGCCAGACACTGCAGAAACCTCCTGGTCAACAGCAGGGATGTGTTCTTAAGTGAATCCAAATAGGTCCTCCTGATTATCACCAAGGAAAAGGCACAGGGAGGAAAAACCAAAACCTCATTAGTGATACCTGAGTTTTTAACTTGAAAAATCTTAACTGTGGCAAATCTCAGAGAACACAGATGGAGCTCTATCTTACGGCTAAGCATGCAGGTCATGCAACTATAGGGGCAGACTGTCAGCCAGTATTAATTCTTTTGCTTTTACAGGAATTGCAGTAATTTACACTGGCTTAGAAGCTTCGCAATAAAACTTTGCTTATATCTCAAAGCTGCTGTTGGGAAAAAAAAAGAATATATTAATTCCTTAATGGTAACAGTTTCTAATAATAATTTTTTAACAGTGGAGTAAGCAATACTGCTGCAGGAGAGCTCACCAGTTTGGCTGTGCTGTTGAATGATCCACTATCTGACTTGCCAATCTACAGGTAGACTATAACAGGTGTTGGGTTTTTTTTAAATACTAATTTTTTTTTTTCTCCTGACCTATTTCTATTTTATAACAGTCAAAGCAGCGCTTGCAGCAAGAGCTCAGAATGTAACAGAGCACACTACTGGCAAAAAGCAAAAAACCCAAGGTCACAAATAGGTTTATCTGACAACAGTTATTTTTAGCAAAACTTCTAAGGCTTATTTTCCTAAAGAGGCAGTCAGATATTTGCTGTACTAAAGCAAAGCTCCCAAAATAGTGAAGTCAACAGCATTCCTTCTATCAATTAAATGAAAGTCATTGCTGCTGTCTGCATCTGCTGCGACTCAAAAGTTAGAGAAGAGGAGGAGGAGGGAGGGTATCTGTGTGGTGTTGTATGAGAAACGGGGGACTCTTCAGTACAAGTATGCTCTATAGAAGAGAGGTGCTAAAACTGAGTTTGGTTGTAGCTGGCACTTGCAATGTGCTATATGACCACTGCAGTTTATTCCTGGGAATAAAGACTAAAACGAGCCTGAGTGAAAGTGCAGGTCTGCTGCTTTAATTACACCTATGTAAGAGCTTTTGCCAGCACAGGTGTATTGGTCGGAGAGCGTGCCTGTGGCTCTGCCATAGACATCTGTAGCATCGGTTTGGCCTAAGGAAGAGCTTCCCTGCCACATTTTTTTTACTGGTTACTCCTCTGCTGTATCTAACAGGGAACAGGGTGACACTGGAGAAAACCCAAGTGGCAAAATGCAGGGAGATGTGGATCAGCAGCCCTACTGTCAGAATTCTGCAGAGGGATGAGTGCCTGGGGGATGTAAAGACCATCCCATCGTGGCTGTTGTGATTGCCTGTGGTGTGCAGTTTCACTGCTCTTATCTTGGGAGTAACAATTCACATTACTTTGGGTCTACCCTATGGCCAAAGGACTGCTGACCCCAGCTAGAACAAAACAGCTGTGCACAAGGTGTGCACTCAACTCGCATCTGGGCCTGACAGAGTCTGCAGTGAAGGAAAGCCTTAGCAATTTGCTGCTTTATGTTTATATGAGAAAACTCATTATTTGTATGTGAGAGAAATCTATCTCAGTTTTGTTTTAGTTTAAATGGTGATTTTTTTGGAGATCCTTTGAGAAAACAGCCCTGTGTGGTTTTTATTTGCTTGATCTGGAACCAATCAAAAGAAAATATTAGACTATAATATTTTAAAATATTTAGATGAAGACTTAATCTAAAAAAAAATCCTAAAAGAATGCCAAGGTCCTACTAGCAGGTGTTAGTCTTTCAGGAATCTGTTAATTAATTTCTGTCTGAATGACTTCTCCTGGATCCAAGGGCAGTGGCAAGGGCTTCTAAGGTAAGCTGAGGAAGTTAGCCTGAAAGCAAGCTATTGCTTGAGATGGTGGGCATTTCTGGTTAAGAAAAATAAATAAGTTGCATTTTGAGACTGTGAAGGAGCTATATTAAGATAAATGCAGAGATGATACGACCCTTTATTTTCATTTTGAGGTAAACTCACCAAGTATCAGCTTTACTCTCCAAACTTGGGTCAATGTTGTCATGTTCCCCTTGTCGTAAAACAAGTATTTTTCTTTTCCTTTCCTTATTTTCTCCTCTGGATGGGTGGCAAACATTGCTTACTTTAAGGTAAAAAGACACACACAGACAAACATTAAGCTTTTTAAGCAATGAAGACAAAGCCTCCATTGTTTTCTGTGTGTGTGTTACCATCTTAATCCAGAGGGAATATGTTAGGCACCAATCCAGAGTACATAAATGCTTCCAGCGACTTTTTCTTGTACAGGTAAGGTTGCAGGTTACATAAATTTCCAACCTGATCAAAGAAATATTTCCAGTACTTGGTGACTCACCTATTTTTACTGTTTTTCACACTCAAAAATTATCAACAGTTTGTATTACTAGCAGTGTTCTGAAAGAAGCAATCCAAACTCAACCTGTAAGTCTGTGATCTAGTAAAAACCCAATTATAGCTTTAATTACAGCCTGCAAATGAAATTATGCTGCCTGAGTTGAAGGACAACTTTGAAGCAGAAATGACTGAGTGGTTCCCCCTTTCTTAATGAGTTGCTTATGAGTTCTCCCTTTAATCTTTTAGAGGTGGCTGTACTTTGACATCTCGCAGAGCAGAATAACGATGGCAGGAACATTTCTGTCGGTTATTGGGTAGGAAGTAATCTTTTGGGTTCTGCATGATTTGACATGGCCTTCAGGGGCACAAGTCAATACACCTTTCTGGAGGAGGAAGGAAAGGCTGAACAAATTGTAATACACTGAAAGCTGTTCTTTTTATGTTGAAAATTACTACTAAGCAGTCAAATACTTCGGGAAAGCTGGGGTCTCAGACCCTTTGGGAAATAGCTAGGTCCTGAAGACTTTTTACAAGCCAATTCTGATTTATTGAATAATAGTTTGTTATGGTTAAAACACAGTTTAGTGTTGGTTTCAGTTGTATTTTGCAGCTGAAAAAATAAATTCATTATTTATGTCTGTCCTGTTGCGTATGTTTTGCGTTCTCTTAAATGAAGAACACTGAAACTAGTTTCCTGGAACAGATGAATCAGATTTACTTTATCTGATGCTCTTCAATTTACACATAGAGCAAGATGCTGTTAATATATTCAGAACTCATCTCTCTCCAGTCAGTTATCTTTGCTACCTGTTTTTTCACTTGCATCAAACCCTCAGAACCAGAAAACCTCAGAAATATTGCCATTGTATATGTATACCAAATTTTTAAAAATACATTTCTTGCATAAAAAGTTTCATTATAAAAATGACCCCTTTGGCATTTTAGTAGCAACTAGTATTTATTACAGCTAAGCCCCAGAGCAGTTTAAATCCTCACAGTGGTCTTTAGCAGATACTGTATGGATACATTCTTACACTGAAGCTGGTAAGTAATAGCATGGTTGTAAGGTAAGGCAATAACTATAAAAGGTTATGGCTAATTAACAAGTAATATATAATATAGAGAGTTCTATAAGTTTAAGGAAATTATATGCTATTATTGTATTATTTGAATAAGTAGGAATACATAATTATGACTCAACTTACAGGAAAGACTAATTTAATTTTAATAGGAGCTGGATTGGACTTTAAATGATGCAATACCAGTGGAAAATAACATAGAACTAATGTACTGAAATATGGGAGATTTTTTGTTTCACTTCAACAATAATTATAAGTGATATTTTTCAGGACATATAAGTAAGTACCTGGCTACATGCTTAGTGAAATCCATGACTTCCGTGGTAACAATTGATTCTTCAAGTGCATTCACCTTTAAAATATGTGTTGAAGAAAGAGTG
>NW_010159946.1:21104-29579 GCF_000695765.1 Mesitornis unicolor
TGCGATTTGTAGTTTATCTGTGATGGGAAGACCTGTGTATCTGTGATCCATACATTGCTGTTTCTGGTGCCTCAGTCACAGCTGCATTGGGCTTTTCCATTGTGCAGATAATTTGCAACTCTAAGCAGAAACATGAACTTCTTTGCCATGGTTCACTGGCAATTTTATCATTATATTTATACAGCAAGCAGGCTGATGACTCAAACTCCTGCAGAAAGTGGCAGGGTACAGTTCTGCAGGCGTCTTTAAAGAGACAGTTCTGGCAAATTATAATGGAGGTTTTTGGCTTGTACTAGCTAACTGAGATAACAATAAGACATCAAGAAAAGCTTACGCACCCATATGGGCAAAACATGATAGGACTTCATATAGCATGCAAGATTTAAAAAAACCACATTATCCTTATGCATGACATAAGCTTGATTATCAAATCTCCAAAGTGTGAAATGAACTCTGCCTCCCTAAAACACTTACATTTGCACTAATTCTTCCTGGAAATGCAACTCTCTTGATCTGCAACTTTGCTCAATCTCCTGTTCCTGCTTGCAGTAATTTTTAATCCCATGACAAACCTTACCATTCAGAGGTTATGAAGCAAGTTCAGGAGATTAAGTTAACAATCTTGACAGTTAAAAAAAGTTTTTCTCGGGTTCCCCTTTTTAGGAGCTAGGGCCCTCTTTTCTAATCTTTTCTTTGCAATAAGAAACAAAATAAACTTCCTCCATGAACTCTAAAACTTCATGGTTACTCATAATGGAATTTTTTGAAGTGGTATTTTTATAAAAATACCAACCATGATCAAAATCAAAGGAAAAGGATTAGCTTGAAATATGAATATAATTTTTGGGATCAAAGAATTGTTAATCAAATACAATCCTAAAATGGTAGCACTGGCTTGTTGTTTTAGTGATTTTTTTTCTACAAAAACTTGCTTAGTAAATAAAATGTTATTTATATTTGATATTTGTAAATCATAGAGATCTGCAGTTCCTGTTGGAATACCTACGTGATGCAGGACATACCATTATTTACAGGGGTAAGTGGAAATTTGATGAAAAGGCTATAGAATAGCAATCAATTCTGGTACCTGCCCCTTGAAGGTAAAGTTCAGATTATGCAGGTATGATAGATAAGGGTACCCACCCCTACTTGGCTGATACTGAACTTTCCGAAGTGGAGGAGAACATATTAGAAACTGTGGTTTTTGCAAAATGCCATTTTTCAGACAGATCCCTATATACCTTTTCACTTCCATGTGTGAGCTCGAATGTAACATTCCTATGGTAATGGATCCTGGTTTGGAAAATTTGGCTTCCGATACCACTGTGCTTGAAAATGGTCAAAAACTGTAAGGGAGCTGTAAATGAAGAGATTCAATAGCAGAAAAGTGAAGAAACAGATGTATTTGTGAATGAGGCCTTTAGGATAGGAGTAGAGGCATTGGCTTCTGCTGTTTTATTCACCGTGTACTGTCAATGTAATCATGAGCCCATCAACTTTTAATACTTGAGAAAATTTTCCCTGCTTACTGAAAGTGGGTAAGGAAAATTAGCTCGTAAAAGGCATATGGTATGTTTAGAAAACTTTCAACTTAACTTATCTTTTCTTAATAGTTCAAAGATACAACCATACAACTGCTCTTCAGTTAAACTCTTTTTAATGACGTCTTACTGTCAAGGTGATAATGTCTTAAATGAAGAATGTTAAATGACTTTTATCTGATTTCCTCTCCAAACTGAGGAAAGTACACAGAACATATTATAGAAGATCCTTTCTGTCCTTTGGTCAATTTTAATAGTTAAAAAATTTCCTTTTTCATGCTCAAGGAAAATGCCAGCTTCTCCTCAGGGACTGTCAGGGCAATTTAGATGACAAACTGTGATGAAATAATATGCAATCCCACCAATACTTTCCTTGCTGGTGGTGAGATTAGAGTTCAGAATTTCTGATGCATCTGTGAGTGCAAAACCCATTTGAGTCAGATACTGAATTTTCAACGAAAGATGAGGACAGTGTATCAGTATCAGAAAGTGTATCAGTACAGAAGCTAAAGAAGAATTAATTGGCTTATTTTTTCACCAAGCTGTCAATTTTACCAATTACACATACAATTTGTATATATGCTCTGTTATTTTATACTTTGAATGATAAAAACTGCAAGAGCAACATTCTGTGTGAAAACCTTTTCGTGTAATGCTCTTTGGAGGTGTCACAGAGTCCCCTTTAGTTACATGCTAAATTCTTCATGTGAAACTACTACATCAAACTCATAACACACTGGTAAAAAAAGAGATTGTCAGAATTGTTTCTATTCCAACTTCTCAACCCAGATCTACAGTTTATTTTTAATTCTTCTGTATTTTACTCTATTTTTAAAAAGTGGAAAGAAGCTTGAAGGGTTTTATCAGCCACAGTGGACTTCTGATCACTCTCTCTAAAGAATTCTCACATTAATTTTGCTAAAAGTGCGTTATTTTTGTAGAACACCATCACTGTCTTTATGCACAGATATATGTTGCATCCAAACAAGAATAAACTTCAGAGTTGGCACAGCAACAATTGTCTGCCTTTCACCAAATATTTTCGCAGATCACAAGCTGCTGGGATATTCATTGTATGCGGCTCTTACAGAGACGAGGTCAGACATCGCTGTCAGAGGAGCCCTGGTGAGCACATAGCTCACAGAAGGTTGAAGCAGGCCTCCAAGAAGGCAGCAGCTTGTTTGGCTGGGTCAGGTTGAGCTGGTGGCCAGGAGCTGGGCTCCTACGTTCGGCACACCAGCAGCCTGGCTGCACCTTTGGGCTCAGAGGATCTTGAGGAAAGGCCTGCGTTTCTGCAGCTTGGCAGTGGAAAGTCCTCTGCTGGTAATTAAAGCAGAAGAATAGAGAAGGAAAAGCTGGAGTGCATCAAACTCGCATAACCTGTTTGAATCTCTTCTAGCTAGTTACTCCCAAATAGCTGCAGCTAAGCTATGACTTACAACTGCAGCCAAAAACTTCAGGGTTTGGCAAAGCAGGGGCTCTCACAGCTTGCTGTGACAGGAGGCAGACAAGGTATTCAAGAGGAGTTAGGAATTCCTCAGCATCCATAATAACGCACATCTGCTTTTCCACACAGACAAGAAATACCTCTGCCTGTAAGAAACCATAGATGTTCTTGTACCTTCAGCTTTAAGTCTGCTTTCAGGCATACAGCTGCAAGTTAAAAATGTTATTCCTCCCCTGTCCTCTACCTCTGGGGTTTAAGTTTCACCAGTCCAACGCAGTGAGGAACAGCACATGGTGTTCCTCCTAATGGAGGTACAGACCTCCACTGCCAGTAACAGGCAGCTATACTACTCACTAATTTACACAGATGAGCCTCTCTGGTTCTCAGCCCTTCATCTGTAGCTGGAAAGTTCATGGTTTATTTGTGATCTAAAGCCTTTCCTAGCCCTGCAAACTGAGCTGTGGTTTGGTGGATCTGGCTGGGAGGCAGTTTCACAGACCGTGGCTGACCAATGTGCTTCCTCTAGGCCAGCACTTTCAAAGCAAGCCACAGAATGACACTGGGAAAGGTATTAGAAGGGAGTTTACAGAAGTCACCTCTCTTCTGGCAATTTCCTTTGGTATATTTGGGCTTTCTACCTTTAGACTGACATAAAGCCTGCAACACAGCAAACATCAGAAGCATAAATAAATTGTGGCACCATATGAACTTTTAGTTTTGAGATACTCTTACAGTGTATGTATATGTGTACAATATGGTTGAAAAGAACAGGTTTGTCATGTGTTCTGGTGTAGAAATAACTGCTGGGCAAATTTGAAATGCTGTCCCTGAACAACTTTTTATTCCTTGGTCTTATGCATAAAGTAGGCAACAACTGCTCAACAGAGGGGATGGTAAACTAAATGCTTGCTGTATTCACACAGCTAAGCACCCCGTTCATTTAAGAATTTTACTCCTTTAGATATTGTGTATCAATAGAGTCCAGTAAGGCAAAATGATAGATTGAGGATGGCTAGATAGGTCTTCACCACTACTTCCTAATCAACTGATATGTACTGCAGTTGCAAAGTTATTGCAGTATTTGTGCTACAACTATTGCTACAAACCATCCAAAACCACGTATGGTCACTGTGAGGATAAACATTAGTGGAAATCAGAAGATCGGACATAATTGTACCTTTCACACAGCCTTGATGTAAGAAGATAGAAAGCCTGAGCTGGTTTTTCAATTAGGTAAATTTTTGGAGATCGCTTGTGATTGCCTTGTTTTCCAGATAAGGAGAACATTTTAGGCTCCAGCTCTGACTATAATGATGCAGTTTCAAAAGCAATACATACATTAAAAAAAAATAAAAAGAGAGAAGCACAGTCCCTAAAAAATTCATTTATTTCCTGCATTCGTTCATCTCCATTTCAACTGTTACAGGGTAAGTGAGCTGATTGAGGAAGGATAACAAGCCAGATCAGAGAGAAACATACGTGGAAGTCTAAAAAACTCAAGTAACTTGGCACATGTTTATTTCCTCAGGTAACTCACCATTGAAAGCAGACACAGCAAACTACTGTGGGGAAATCCTGAATCAAAATTCAGGAACTAATCTATAATCTGTTAAATGTTGCATCCTATTTCTAACATATGATAAACTAAGCACCTGATATTTGCAGGCACAAAAAAACACCTGAACTGGTATAGCAGACAATTATTAAAAGCCTAAAGTAATTAATAGCCACTAACATTAACTGCTGCATGATATGAACCGAATATTTTTGTACATATTTTGGAAACGTAATCTCAAAAATAGATCTACAGTATGACAAAGTTATTATGAAGACTCATGCTCATTAGGAAAAATAAAATGAATCTTCCTTACCTGCTATTGCTTCAAGACTAGGGATGGCAATAGTGCTGTAAGTGCTAATACATTTACAGGACCATGTGTGAACTAAGGTTTCCTCTGCATTTTCCAGGCCTGGCAATCTGTCCACAAAGAAAGAGCCCCACTGTTTAGATGCAAAGTAATGAGCTTTGGGCTGCTCTTCCTGAAAGAAAAAGAAATAAATACACAATCTTAAAAAAAAAAAGAAATCTTTTTTTGCTATCCAACCACAAGCATTAGCTTAAGGAACTCTAGTGTTTATCTGATTTTCTGGGAAAACTGTATTGTATCTCAGGAGCAATGTGACTTTAAAATATTATAATGAAAAACAACAATTCTCTTCCTCCCGTAAGTCCCCAAGCTCCTGTTTACGCAATTTATGGATTCCCTAGGACATAAAAAGTTGGCTTTAAATGTGTTTCCCTTAAAAAAATCTTTTCTTTTTGCTGTTTTTCTGTTTTCAATAGCAAGAAAAGCCTGCTGCCTTTCTCTGTTGGAGAAGCTGGGCAGCTGCAGCACAGACTGTAACCCAGTCTGCAACTCCTCCCAGGAGAAAGGAGTCTCCCACTGCTGGACGGAGTAACTGCGCAGGACGCATCCTGCCACCTGTGTCGTGATCCATTTCTGAGCTGAGGAATGAGTGAGAACAGAGCCGCGGGATCCATGGAGAGCCATTCGGTTGCCTAGCAAATTGTGAAAAATTGATTTTTTTCATGTATATTTTCAAACAACAACATGTAGACTCATTATGTTTTAATGAAAGCATTAAAGCAGCATTGGGAAAACTGATTTTTTTAGCAGTTAATCTTGAAACTTGCTATATATTGCCATGATCAGCAAGAAAAAGCTCCAGGAAGCCTCTACAGAAAGATGAAAAAATGGAGAACAAAACTGTGAACTACACTAGAAAATCTGTTAAAGTTGTTTGTGTGTGAAGTATCTTTTCAGACCAGCAAAGCACAGAAGAACAGATATCCTAGCGTGTGCCTCCAGATTCATGAACTTTTGCACTTTATTTTCCATTTAACCCCTTTCTTGATAGTTTTGAGAATCTGCTGGAATATTTTGTGTTTACAATAGAGATCCATGGCTTCAAGCAAGCTCTTGATACAGCCAGACTATGTCAGTAAACACAGAGCCATTCTTTTAGTGGTTCTGCATATGTTTTTTCTCTGAGCATAGCTGGGGGTGGCAAAGAAGTACTGATTTGGACAACTACAGATACTGGTTACTGTCTTCTGAAGTAAATAGATTGGAAAAAGACCCCCACATCTTTTGTTTCAAAACAAGCAGCTAATTTAAGAGCTGGGCTGTTTTGTAGCTCTTTTTTGCCTCACACACAGGAACAACATCTTTTTTTTTTTCCCCCCAAATTTTATCTTTCCATGCAAATCCCAGGACTTTACATCAGTTAAAATGAAATGTAGATACTATGCTCAATTAAAATATGCTTATCCGCTGGATGACACATGAAGAAAACTCTTAAGGCCGTTACAACTGTTTAGGTGATTAATCAGAACAACCACCCCAGTACTGTCCCACATAAGCATTTGCACAAAAGACAGGGCTTTGTTTATTGACAAGAGAAAAAAATCTGAGGCTTCTGTTTTTTGAAATGTATGATTGGTTCAATAGGAAATTTCTGAGGAAATTGGTTTCTTCAGAGGTCTGATTCTCAGAGTGGGAATTTCTTCTTTATTAAGGAGGAGAGAACTACATTTCGGATTTACAGCCCAAGCTCTTAGTAAAACCAAACCCAGTTAGATATGAAAGTTGTCATCATGTCACTTGGTAGAGAACTTGTGTTATTTTGCTACTGGCTTATCTCCACATGACAGAGGCAGTTTGGTAGGCTAAATCTTGATCTCAAATCCGAAAAGAGCTGTTAAAACTTTGCCCACATCCTTAGGAAACATCAGACATCACTTCCCCTGTCATCTCTAACTGATGCCTAGAAGATGTATCTCATCTGCAGTGCATATTGCTTGCAGTGAAGGACAGACCACGTACCACAAATCTATACATCTGTGAAATGAGGCAAATGTCCCCTGTTAACATCGCTGCTCCTCACACTGAGGAGCTCTGGAAGGTGTACCAGCCACTCCTGTGGTTCCCAGACATGGGGTTTGGTCACCCAGCAGGACAGTGGATCCTGGGAAGTGCTGAGCAGTCCCTCTTTCTCATGCAAAACCCCCAAGCATGTGTTTTTGCTCTCAGGCAAATTGGCCAGACAGCAGCAAGTCAGATGTTGATTGTGCCAGTTGAGGGTACAAAGCCTCAAAGACTACACCTAGACTGTAGGATGGTACCAGCCTTCCCCATCCCAGGGCTTCCTACTAAGTGAAACCACCTGGAATACTTACTATCACCTTTGCTTTATTGACTGCAGATAAATAGGGCCTGTTAACAGAGCAGACAAAATCTGTTAATAGGACCCTTGGGTACCACCGATTTGTCAGCTTACAAATGATCTTTCTAAAGTACAAACAGGCAGGGACCAGAGTTCTGAAGTATTTTTTGCATTTGGTAAAGAGATAAAAGAAAGAAGGATGTAATGAGACAGGAGTGAAAAATCAAGCTGTTAGTATTTTTTACAGACATTATTTAGATGGAGATTTGCCATCTATGCCATCATCTTTGTACCAGACACAAAGCACTAGAATTACTTTACTGCATCCAATCTGATGGATGGTACTGATGGTTGTATGCTTTCCATCAAGGTAGTAACCACCACCGACTCCTAAAGCCAGAAAATAAAAAATCAATATTCAAAATACCATTTTGCTGGTATAATGGCAAGTATTTAAGGTGTTTCCACCAGCAAAGCTGTGCTGGTCACAGCAATCAGATGTCCCTCAATAACACACCCATGCTGGGTGTGCAAATGGGCAGTTTGCCACTGGTGTAACTTTTGCACAGAACCTGCCCCCCACAAGTCATGTGCAAATATAAAACATTTCACCCATGATCACTGTACCTAAACTACAATAAAGATCACTATGAGCAGACTTTAAAATAAAACACATTTCACTTCAAGATATTGCTTTAAGGATATTGCTTTAACTTGCCAGGCTTCACAACAGCCCATCAAGTTGTTCCTGACAGTACTGTTAGATTTGTGTTAAACAGGAATAAAGAGACAAACAGAGCCAAAAGGCACAGAGAAATTAGCCTTGTCTATGGTTATGGCAAGGGACTCTCAGAAATTCAGGGAGGTGATGAGGACCCTGACCCACCCCCAACCAACCAGCTACTAGGCAATACTGTAAAAATCAGTTTTTCCTTCTAACTGCAAAATTATAATCTATATCACAGAATCACAGAATATTAGGAGTTGGAAGGGACCTCGAAAGATCATCCAGTCCAACCCCCCTGCCAGGGCAGGAACACCTAGACTAGGTCACACAGGAACACCTCCAGGCGGGTTTTGAATGTCTCCAGGGAAGGAGACTCCACAACCTCTCTGGGCAGCCTGGTCCAGTGCTCTGTCACCCTCACAGTGAAAAAGTTTTTCCTCATATTCAGATTGAACCTCCTATGCTCCAGCTTGTACCCATTGCCCCTGGTCCTGTCATTGGGTATCACTGAGAAGAGTCTGGCTCCTTCCTCC
>NW_010159947.1:0-2443 GCF_000695765.1 Mesitornis unicolor
ATTCTGTGATTCTGTGATTCTGTGAACCCAAATTCAGAAAGACCAGTGGACTGAGGTTTTCTTTGTGCAGCGAGCAGAGTTGCTGGGATGTTTAAATTAGGATTCACTAACTACTCCATTAGGAAAGTAGTAGAATACAGGTTTTCCAGAAAACCCTTGAAATGAGTATGTGACAGGTACAGCTTAAGGCAGAAAGTTTTTGATGGACTGTTATTTTAAAGGACTGTAAAGCAACTGCCTCTTTAGAACACCAGTGAGTAAAATGCTTGATTTCCCCTCTCCTCCCATTTAGAAAATAAACAAGCAAACAAAAAAAGCCACTGAAAAACCTTTGGGTCTTTTGGAACATATACTGGGGAAGAAAAGAAAGTGAGAAACAGCAGAATTGTAATGATATTTCTTTATTAATCATTACATTTAGTACATCATTATAGACAATATGTATATTAGAAATCTAATGTAAAAGTTAACTTACCTGACTACAATCTACTGTTAATGGTAGAATTATCATTTTCACACCTGACATTCTTCTAACTAGAACACACTGTATTTTCATCTTCTAATTGGGAACTGACTACATCCTGTGCTATACTTTCAAGAGGAGGAAACAGTGTGCTTACTGTGCTCAGAAAGAACTTAGAAACGGCGCGCTGTGCTATACTTACTCTTTGTTATTCAGTGAACAAAGGGTAGGACACTTACACAAACAAGAGCTACCACATTAATCAAGTAGATAGATAATCTAATCTTTATTTTTTTTTAATATATCATGAAAATTATTCCATTACGATATTGAAAGCTGATGTGTTTAGTTATTACATGGACATTTGCTAAACATGTTGCAAGTGAAAACATTCAAGCATTTGATATCAAGCCTAGAAAACACTACAAATACAGACATGAAATATCTAACACTGATTTGAGATCACACAAATCTCTTCAAGGTATGAATGAAAGAAACTTTGCTTTTGAATAGTTTAAGCAGAATAACTTGCCATGAGCAATAGATTCACTTTCTTTAGACCTTTTTTTCTTTACAAACCGCATGGACACTGTCATGATTATTTTACTTTTATATGCTATTTAAAAACTTGTTTGGGTCAGGATGTTTTTCCAGTAATCACCACATCAAAGATGTTTGGAGCAGAAGCCATATAAAACATATTTAAGACATCTATTCCATGCATTCACTGGCCTGGTATTATCATTCTGCTGTTAGGAAGCTACCTGCTGGGAGTCATAGACATGTTTAAAGTGAACAGCTGCAGTAAGCAGCATTTTTTCAGGTTAAATAGAAGGAATATTTATATCTACCTTAGTGCACTGATAGCTGAAAGGTGGAGGCTATTGCCATAGAGATGAACTACCTGGTACAGCTGATGAGTACCTAAGCCATATGAGGAAAAGGGTTTCCCTGGTAACTCATTATTAATAATGGGGGAGAGAGGAAGGAGGATGGATTGCAGAATGGATATGTTGCAGCTGTGTATGCCTGTAAGTGAGGGTAACAGGAGAAAGCCAAGCAAGCAGTAGTCCTGAGATAGAGCCAGGAAACAGAGCTCCCTCTGAGCAGAGTTCTCACTAGAGAAAGAGATTTGGATTTCCAAATAGGAAGCTGTCACTTATAAATTGTTTCTCCTGTATGCAGGGAAACAGGACTTCGTATACAATCTGCAGAAGAAACAGGATTGCATCAAACCAATATCTATCCACTATCAATTCTTCTCCCTAAGATAAATAGATCACCAAAGGGAACAAAACACTGTCTATTTACCTAACCAGAATCATTTACTATGCAGGAGATGTTTCTGAAGCTGTTATCAAGGGTGTTATGCTTGAAGGAAATGTGGGTTTTGCAAATGACGGTTGTGACATAAACAAATCAGATGAAAAACAGATGGTTATATTAATTCTTTCCAGTATGAACTTATGATTAATAAATCAAAGTTATGAAAATACCATTACAGTTGTTAACAAAGTTCCCTGCACCAGTGGAACTTTAAAAATAATAGAATTGCCTTCCCCAGATAGTGTCATTCATACTATAGTAAAGCATGTAAGGACTAGAAGAGTTAACAGAAATGTTATATTTATATAATTCATTTCAGTGTGGTAGTTCAATGAGATTAGCAACAACAAAACCTATCCTTAGGAACAGCACCTCAAGCTTCATAATATAGCTCTGAGACTTGGAGAAAGTAAATTCAAATACTCAGCTGCTCAAGTTTCATTGAAGGTTTCCTGTAATGTGCTCAAAGTAAAGTAAATATTAGAATAAAGATTATACTCAAGCAGCCCTAACTGTGGGGAAGAGATGACATCTCAGAGACACCATTTAAGAATGCCCAATATCAGCCTGCCTGAAGTATTTCTTTGGCAACCCTAGGGCAGGTTGTCACCTGAGCAAAATTCATCACACAGAATCACAGAATGTTAGGGATTG
>NW_010159948.1:0-1574 GCF_000695765.1 Mesitornis unicolor
CAGTCAAGCAGGACCTGCCCTTCCTGAACCATCCTGACTGGGCCTGCAATTACTAATTACACAAATAAAATAGGAATTTAAAAATCAGTGAGGAATTTGAACACCTCATAAACATAAAAGTCAAAAAGCAAACATTTAATTGCTTCTCCCTGGAAAGGTATTTTTTCCTTCTTTCTTAGATCTGGGTATTTTTCTCATGTCTCTAGAGCAAAAAACCAAAGAAGATGTCAGTATTGATTGAACATCAGGCTAAAAGTCAGAACAAAGTGTAAGTTATGCTCTTTTTACCAATCAATGGAAAGAAATCGGTGCTGCCACCGGCTGCAAAAGGAGCAAGACAAGACAAACATCAATCTGCCTAGAGCTAAACGAAGTGAAAACCACCCTACATCTTAAAATACCCACGTTATTCAGCGTGTGATGCCATTCTTTCCCAGTACACAAGGGTCTCTGGTACTGTCTCCACTTATAACCTGATAATATTGAAATTTCTTCACAGCCAGTGCACAAAGACTGCAGGAAAATGTACTTTTTAATCCTCAAAATGGCCTAAAAAGGAGAGCCAAGGGCTGCTTATAATTCCGGGGGCATTCCCTTGCAGCTCCGCACCGCTAACAGCAGACGGACGTAACAATTACAAAGGGTTTTGACAGTATTTTCCAAGCCCTCCATGCCCAAATGTCTGTAATTCTGCTGCAAGAAAGACTCATGGCCAACCCAAAGCAATGGCAATCCAAGTATTGCCAACCAGAAGCTGCACTACCCACGGTTTTCCAGTGTCTTGAGTAAGAAACAGCAGAGAAAAAGAATAAAATACCACATACTCGTTACTGGAGCACATCAAATGTTTATCCCATAAGTGAAAACTTAATGATTACCAAGTGTTTGTGTAAAAAACACTGGTTTTTTTCCACTTCAGAAGTAAAATCTACCACTATGGTCTCTCCAAGCATTTTGGACAACCTGCATCTCTGGCTTAGATTGAGGCACCCATGAGATTTAAAAACATAAGTTATATTTGATTAGAAAGTGAACTAAGTAGGGAGGAAATGCACAGTGTTGTAGGCACAACTCATTTCAACACCTTTCCAAGTAGCCTCATATATAGATGCTAGAAGGGGATGCTACAAGGGGATGCTGTAAGGGGATGCTATGAGGAGATGCTATAAGGGGATGCTATAAGGGGATGCTATAAGGGGATGCTATAAGGGGATGCTATAAGGGGATGCTATAAGGGGATGCTATAAGGGGATGCTATAAGGGGATGCTATAAGGGGATGCTATAAGGGGATGCTATAAGGGGATGCTATAAGGGGATGCTATAAGGGGATGCTATAAGGGGATGCTATAAGGGGATGCTATAAGGAGATGGAGGGGATACAAGGGGATGCTATAAGGGGATGCTATAAGGAGATGCTATAAGGGGATACAAGGGGATGCTGTAAGGGGATGCTATAAGGGGATGCCGGGGATACAAGAGGATGCTATAAGGGGATGCCATAAGGGGATGGAGGGGATACAAGGGGATGCTATAAGGGGATAGTATAAGGGGATGGAGGGGATACAAGGGGATG
>NW_010159949.1:0-9374 GCF_000695765.1 Mesitornis unicolor
TCTCTCTCTCTGACCCTTAAACGGAGTCACCACCCGCAGTTGTTTACTTTGTTTTCTAGTTTTGCTGTGCGGTTGGATACTTAGCTGATATTATTTAATTTCTTTTTAACTAGTTGAAATTATAATTTCAATTAGCTAAAACACTCTGTTCCTATGACACTGTGTTATATTTGTATGGTCATGAAGACTTTAGCATTTAGGAAGCAAGTACAAATTGTTTTTGCACATTTTCTCAGCAACCGGAGAATTTGCAAACATAATGGCCTGACTCTGTGTCCCCTATTTGATGCTGAAACTTACTCAATGGCGTGATTCTTCAAATTGCTCTCTGGCTCAGGTCATGCTGTCTACCTAGGGCATTGACTGTTATTGGAGCCCTGGCCAGTTCTTAGTTTGACATGAGAAACTGCTTAACATGGCAAATAACACAAATGACAGTGTGAGGAGCTAGTAAAAGTTACAGAAAGTGTCAAGAGGGAGGGTTAGATCTCACAGGCAGTGAAGGTGAGTTGGGTAAGCAACATTCAGCCTTCACAAATAACAAGAGCAGAGAACTGGGGCCCTTGCAACTTGCCTTGCATTACCAGGTATACTTAGGTGCCATACCTTGTACACGTGTAACCTTGTCATTAACATCCTACAAGGTCCAGTTTACCTTGGTAATGGTATCAGAAATGCATATTTGGGTACAGACAGAGCAAACTGTGATACAGGAAAGGTGTTTTTTTGGAAAGAAGTTGGGATGAAGGAAGAGAGTTAGGTATAAGGGTGGTATCCTGTACCACAAAAAGAGCCAAGAAATGCCAAAGAGATCACAACGTGTGCTCATCTGGTGAGCAGTCCTGCTGACGAATGCCTGCGGGGCAGTCTTGTGCTCCAACATCGAGGTGGAGCAAGACAACAAACTAAATCTGTTATTCTGTCCCTGCCATCAGGGATGGACCTGCTTCTGTGGTCAGGAGGGCCTAGGTGGGGAGTGGGGTCAATGCTTTCTGAGGCAATGGATTGGGCAGCCTGTTCCACATGAAACAGTAGCAGCAGCCACTTGCTGCTGCCGAAAACATACAGCAAGAAAGGACACCAGGTGAACAAAGCAGAACTTGCTTGTGTCAGAATTTATAGATATAAGCCATAGGGTATGGAGGGAGGTATAGGGAGGTATCAGAATCTTTTAACCTCTGATTTTGTTCAAGTTAACTGAAGATGCAGATTACATGATTCTGATTGATTGAAGGTATGGATTCTTGGAGCAATTATTTTCAAGTGAGAAAGCATTTAAAAGCATGAGGTGTTACTAAGACACAGAGTAGTAATGAGAAGTTAGAATAGTTTTTATTAATTTAGATAATTTAACTTAATTCTAGAAAGCTAAATAAGCATACACAATGACGGAATTTGCAAAATAATTACCATTAATATTATTTAATGATGTCCTTTGGAACTTCCAGTCCATCTTCAGTGTGGTGTTAAACCAAATTAAGAATATTTTTAAAATGATAGCTTATAAAATACAAAGTAGAGGGAAATCTCAGACATACACAAATTCTAGCAAACAGACAAAATTATTGTTTTGATGAAGAATAAGACTCATTGGTGCAGGATGTTTGCTATTACTCTTTCTTTTTTCACTAAGAAGTAATGTTTCCTGTTGAAAATGTTTCACATATACACCAGCTGGTTAAGTATTCATATTCAGGCAGTCTGAATATACAGTAAAATATTGCCTGAAACTTTAATAGCAATTCTTAAGGTACTTGAGCAATTAGAGCTATATTCTCCAGGAGCTTAGATTCTGTGTGGGTTTTTTGACCAGTCTAGAACTAAATAAAACATTTTCATGAATAAGTACATTAATAAAAGTAGTCTGTAGTAGGACTACACAGCACAGTGTGTTTTGGAGCTCGTTGCTGCTTCTTATTCTGCATGCTGCAGGTGTCCCCTGTAGAGGCTCTACATCTGTGAAATTAAGGTAGAGTTTTAGGAGTGGTTTACAGACCCGCTGGTGGTGCAGCCCTTGCTGGATAGCCACCTCCTGGAATGATCCACTATTTCCCCCTACCAGCAACCTGGACTTGTAACTCCACAGTCCATACTAGTTAAAACAAAAATTAAAGATTCTTCATCTGCTTTCCAATACCTATAGTCTTGAGTTTTCTAGTAACTGTCTCTTGAAAGCTTATCATGTATCAGTGTCAACACAATTAATAAATCGAACAATTTTTTTCTTTCTGTGGCGTGATATTGTCAGTATTTCTCATTAAGGCCCTTCAACATCCAGAAGATAAATTTGAAAAACAGACTGAAAATTTTTGGGTTTGTTTATTTGTGTCTGCTTGTGTTTTCTGTTTGTTTGCTTTAGGGTTTTGTTTAATTTTTTGTTTGTTTTTGTTTTTTTGTTTTTGATGTTTTTATCCCCCATATAACTAGATACTATAGCTATATGAAGTATTCAGAATCAACTTACTCAGTATTTGGTGTTGGTTAGACATTGCTTCAATTTTCATTTGAGATACCCTCCAAACCATGGTAGACTGCTAGTTGCAATACAAGATGACATGCGTCAGGGACAGAAAGCACATAAGGTGATGAGAAAATAGATCTCTCTTTCTTCTTATTATTAGGAATATGATTTCTGCGTGTAGCAAAGTTCCTCTGTTGACTTGGGATAGTGGCTGGCATTTTTCCACTTTCTGTCAACAGAGTAGCACAGAAAATAAAAAGTTCCCCTGGTCTCAGTGTCCAGAAGTAATGGATAGTTTATGATATTCCCTAGATACTTACAGTCGATGATGTTGTTGTAATACTAATACCAGACACAGATCTAATAGGTTTTGATTTACATAGAGCACATTCATGAAAGATTACTTGTCTGTCTGCATGGACTTTGAGCTGATTTTGAAGGAAGGTCAAATAGCTTTGATTAAACCACACATCACATAATTACAGTGGTGATTCTTTTCCTGTGCTGAAAAGTAATTGTTAGCAGGAGAAACCGATGCCAATATGTGTAATGTTGAAGAATTAGTATCTCAGTTCTTCCCACTTCTTTCCATGATTTGAACAGTCAAATCCTGCTGACTAAATCCAAGAGAAATATGTGATAATAACAGACAGTGGTAGATTTTCTTCTGGAGATAATTACTCTTTGTCATTTTTACATTATCTTTCTTTCTCTCCCTCCTGCCCCAAATGTTTCAGTATTTGGGAAATCACTGAGTAGTAAATAATATAAATTTAAGATTTTTAGACAGGCATAGAATCATAGAATCATAGAATGGTTTAGGTTGGAAGGAACCTTAATGATCACCCTGTCCAACCCCCCTGCCATGGGCAGGGACACCTCCCACTGCTCAGAGCCCCATCCAACCTGGCCTTGAAGACTTCTAGGGAGGGGGCATCCACAGCTTCCCTGGGCAAACTGTGCCAGTGTCTCACCACCCTCACAGTAAAGAAACAGAAAGAACAGAGAGCATAAAATATAACTTTTATTTCTAAATATAACCCTCACATTCAAATATATGTGTGTTTCTAGAGAAAAATACTATTATGTTAAAGATCTACTATAGACAGATGGGTATGCACATATAATTTTAAAGATATATATATACATACATATATATATACATATATATATGACATTTACATTTAAAATATGTGTGAATAGGTAATGGGATATACTAAATGCATGTACAATAATAAATGTTTTGTTTGACATCATGGACACTAATTCTTACAATAGTGCCACTGACTTCAGCTGGCTTTCCCTTATATACACAAATGCTAAAGCAAAATAAAAACACGGATCAATTCTGAGGTGTTGCACATTCTCCATGTTAAAAGGAAACTTGTTCTTACCAGAAAATAGTAATCTTCTCATACTAAAGCTCAATATTTTTGAAATGCTAAGTTAGTTATATTTTCTGCAATAGAGATAAAATTTTACATCAAACTGAAAGAACTTTTTCTCCCTGGTTGGGAATAACCTACTTAGGGAAGAATTTGGACTTAATAAAATGATACAATGTCAAAATAGAATGTGAATGCAAATAAACATCTTAGATATTTATTCACAGCTGAGCCCACTTAAATGTCAAAATGCAGACTCAGCAATGGCTGTGTATGTCATTGGGGATGACACCCACATTGTCAAATCAGAACAAAGCATTGTTGAAGTAAGTCTACAGAGACTACATTAAGTTGTCAAACGAAACAGATGCCAGCAGAGATTATATTAACTCTGAAAGACAAATAATAAGAAATTAAACACAAAGACTCTTATCTTCAATCAAAGTGCATAGAGTGCCAACTGGCTTGCTATTTTTTCTTTAAAAACATCCCTTTTGCGTTTAGCAGAGTTAGGAGCAATAATTCTTTTCCTTCCCTTCATCCAGCTATGTTTTCTGTTTGGTTTTGCTGTTTTGGTGGGGGTTTGTTGTTGTTGTTGTTGTTGTTTTTCTGGTTTTGTTTTTGTGGGTTTTTTTAGTGTTTTGTTGGGGAGTTTTTTTGTGGAATTTTTTGTTTATTTGTTATGTTGGGTTTTTTTGACATACTGCAGATTAAATTGACATGATAATAAAAATAATAATAATTAATACTCATAATCATAACCATAATCATAACCATAGTAATAGTTTTCACTATGATTGTTATTTTCATGTTTTAGGGCAACAGCTACTTTTAAGAACCATTCAATAGCTCATACTGGGTGAACACTGTTACTTTACTGGCTGAAATTTTAGGCAATCAATAGCACAGAGTTATACGTTGCCATCCCCAAAAGAATGTATTATTTCCAGCTGTGGTATAGCTTAATAATTATCAAAACATCAAAAGAGTTCACCTGCTATCAGATTTTCATAGTAAAGCCAAGCAGTCAGGTAACAGAGTTCCTATTCAAATCCTTGAGAATAAGATAGCAGCAGCTTTCATAATAGCACAGAGAGTAATACTTAAAATGAATATTATAGTATATATAAAATGGGTTAATATAAGTAGGTTATGTAGATGTGTGAATTTTAATATTTTACCAGTTAATAAGGAGAAAGCTTGGTTAAAGCTTTTACAGAATTTTCTGTCAACTTTAAAGAAAAGTTCTCTAACAGCTCTCCTCACTGGGCAAACAACTTTCTTCAGCAAAATTTACTGCATACTAGTATGGCTTTTGTCAGTCAGCTGCACTACAAAGTGCACTCCAGGTAAGTAACACAGTTGTCTAAGCTTTACCACAGAAACCCCTTGACTACTCGGCAGCAGTGGCTCAGTTTCTCGTGGTCTTGATTCATACCCTTAATTTCCTCATTATGGATACTAAAAGAAGCCATGCTATTGCTATCAGAATGGACTTCCCAGATGCAGTATTTTTAAGGATTTGCTGTCTGTTCTAAATGGACACTGCAAATTCACTGACTGCTTTTCTTCTAAAACAAGACAAAGCTGTCCACACAAATTGTTTCCCCTCTAAAATTCATGTTACTTTCATTTATGTTTGTTTTCAACCTAGAATCAGCTGTGAATTTTATAAGGCTACTTTTTTCAGAGCTGTGTCTCAGTCACAATCCTAAACCAATTCTCAATTTCTTATGCTGAAAGACTTCAAGGAAATTAAAATCATTATGTGTCAAATACGATGAAGTTAATAGTTTTGGTTTTTTTTATATGTAATCAGAAATTCTCCAAAGAGCCACATTGAGAAAGTAGTTTTGGCATAAAGTAATCTAGGAGGGTTTATCAACTTGAATGTAGTGACATATTTCTCTAAAAGTTTTAGGTTCCAAACATGCTCTGGCTAACACAATCAGCACAGTTTCTGCCCATTTCTAAAGCACAGGCACCACGGATGTGACAATGTTTATATGTCAGTGGACTCTGTGCCTTCTGTAAGAAAAGATGCTTTTCTACATTCTTTTTATTTCTCCACAGATGTTACCTAAAACATACCCTGTTTTATACTTCCCCGGTACAGTAGGCTCAGTTTGATCTCCTGAGGTCTTCCATCAACCTCCATTGCTTCAGGAGATTGATACAAATTTTCTTCTTCTTATGCCTGTTCTGTTCGTTTCCTTTCTTTTGTTCTTCCCCCCACCCAGTTTGACAAGTAACGGGAGGCTCCTTAAACACGTCCTAACGGCTTCGCCACTTTATGGAGAGCATTTTGTGTTCGCTGGTTTATAATAGCAATAAAACCTTTTGGCCATGCTACAATTTTCATTTTCTGGTCAATTGGTTTCACATATGTTCTCAGACCTTTAGAATGTTAAATAATTGTTATCAGAAGAATCACTTAAATACAGTTCAATTGATCTCAGCATATGCTATGATGGGTAGCAAGAAAGCAAGTATTTTTTTGGTTATTTGGCATCAATAGAAAGCAGGTTTGGCCAATGGGTATTTCGATTCCTCTAAAATCAGATCTTCTCCACTGGTTCAGGACCCAGTCCTGCCAATGTCTGAGTGATTCTCAGTAGCCTCTGATCCGGCTGTGGACCTCGGACCTAAGACAATCCAGCACCTGCTTCTCATCTCAAATGCATGTTATCTAGAAGTGCTTTGCTTTTGGGAGCTCAAAGGCCACATCAGAAACTTTGAAATGTCTTCAATATGTTAAAAAAATCTCTGAGCTTCCGTTTATCATTCTGGCTTTACCTTAAATACAAAAGACAAAAAGTTTCCAGCGATGTTCAGTTCTGCTGTCACTAGTCAAGAGGCCCTTGCAAAAAAAATATTTTCAGCTTACCAAGCTATAAGTATTAATAAACTCCCTTTGAAACTCCCCACTTTGTTCAGGCATACCTCTGGCAAACAGGCAATATGTAAATTTTGCCTCCATTGCAAAAATATGTTCTCATTCATACAAATATATATAAAAAAATCTAAGTGCTAGATGAAGGGAATCTTAATAATTAAAAGTCAATGTGTTAAGAGCTCACTTGCTTTCATTATTATTTGAAACAGAAATCTTGTTAAGCTGAAGTAGCTGCATTATGAGATCTGTTGTTGAATATATCAAGAAAAAATGTTTGTTACATGTTAGACGATGTAGTGATTAGAGTACAAACGGCCCCCTGATGTGGCCATAATATGACAACAATGAATTCCACTGTTTGATTAATTCCATTAATTCTAAAGTTAGCAACAGTCAAAAATTTAGGATGGGAAAAGTCCTGCTGTAGACATAGCCTACAAGATACTCTAATATTATAAATATTAATTGAAAAATGCCTGCAGAGTTGATAATGTTAAAGTGAACTTTTCAGGAGACTCTAGAGAAAGAAAGCAGGAAAACACGCACACACAGAAATTCTATTATGGTCAAAGGTTGACTGAAGGTAGCAAATACTTTTGGAAAGCGTATTTGTGATATTTAGAAAACATGATGTTTAAGTGTTCTGACAACAATTGTATAGTTTTGTGTTCTTTCGTTTTGGTACTGTAGGTTAGGTGTCTGTATGGCTATTCCAGGTAAAAGCCTTTTTGAACTTCCTTTTATCCTGCTTCTTGTCCCTTGAAGGGAGGAATGGAGAGCGGGAAAGATAGGTAATCTGCTTGCAAGGCACAGCCATTCTTTCTACTAAAATAACATTATTGTGACTAATATGCTGTATGTGTGTTTCAACATAATTTCAATAAAATTATAGATCTTAAACATTCCTATCAGTTCCTTCTGATTATTTATAACTGCAGCACACATATTGCATAATTCATGCTCAAATCATTTGCTGATATGGCAAAGAGTTGCTCTTTATAACAATTGTTTAAAAGAACAAAATGAAACTATTTAAGTGGCTAATCATAGAGTTTGTCTGGGAAGATACGAGCAATTTAAATTATATGCTGATAAACTGAGCAGAAACAAATGCTGCCAGCTACTAAAAATACAAAACAAAAGATGGTATCTCTGCATCTGTGGTGTTATTTAAATAATAATTGCATTTTAAACCACTTTCCTTTATGTTCTTTTACTAAAATGAACCAATTATGAAATGAATTGACACCAAAATTTGTATCTTAAAAACCACACCTTACTGTGTGAATAATAGAATGTTATTTTTATAAGTATGATTAAGACCAAGTGTTTCCTAAGAGTATGAAAAAGTATCAAATATTTTTGAAAGGTATGCAGAAACTGTACCTTTTGGAAGTGAATTCGATTCCCATGGTTGGAATAAAACTTGATAGCAAACGAATTATTATAAATTAATTAAATGAGATAAAACCCTCTGTAAAACTAGGAACTATTGTCTGAGCTGCTTTACTGCTTGTGTTTTTGATAACTGACAAATGTGGCATCTTTATCTCCGTGTTGGTTTTATTCTAGTATAACCCAGCCGTATTCAGGATAAGGAATTACAGTTGTATCTGGATGCATTTTTTCTGAGAAATATTGTCTGAAATATCCATGTCTACCAGAAAGAAGAGAAGCCTCAGGTACATCAATCCACTTGAACACTTATACCGTATCTTAAAGTAAGTTATTCTCTGTTTTGGCTGCTTTTCAGGAATGACTTGACTGAAACATAGGTTTTCTAAAAAATGCATGGAAAAGTTAACCAAATTATGTTAAGTATGTTTACATAAAAATGTTAATGTAAATGTATATTAAGAAAGAATTGACAGGCTTAACAAGGAAAAAATCTTCTAAATTGCCTATGACAGTATATAATTACTTTCTATCCTTCGTCATCATGTGCCATATCTCTCTGGAGGTAACACCATAATACTGTTTCTAGCCATGAACATGATGAGTCCTAATGAATTACAGAATTTGACTATACCACTCAGTGAACAACTTGTGAGTAACAGCTATAAAAGAATCAGGGCAGGTTTACAACTGATTTGTAACAAGAATAAAAGGGCTGAGTTGGCAGCACTTGTCTAACTAGATTGTAGCAGTCATTGAAGTCTAAATAATTTGAAATGACTCTGTGGCTAGACCCTAAGGTATTGAAAAAAGGAGTCTGTCAGAAAATGTCCAAGCTCTTCTGAAAGATCTGTAGTCCTCTGGTTCAAAATGTGAAAGTGTCGTGGTTTAGGCCCAGTGCGTAACTGAACACCACAATGCCCCAAAAAAGGGCTAGTCAAAACAAAGACTGGGTGGGCTTCTCACCACTTAAATAGGTCACAGGCAAAAGACAGACTCATCATAAGGAATAAAAAACAAAACAATTTTAATTTGTTACCAACATTAGAGTAGAACAATGCGAGATACAACCAGATCTTAAAATCAAAACACCTTCCCCCACCCCTCCCTTCTTCACGGGCCCAACTTTTATTCCCAGTTTCTTCACCTTCCCCTTCCCCCTTTGCCTTGAGGTGCCAGGGGATGGGGGTGGGGGTTTGAGGTTGATTTTCCTGCCACATCACGTGCTTTCTTAGGA
>NW_010159950.1:0-4210 GCF_000695765.1 Mesitornis unicolor
TAACATCTCAGTGATTTATGAAAGTAGTATTTCTATTCTAGAAAAAGGGGAAGTGGTAGCAAAGGGTAGTGGAAATTTCTTGCACAAAGACCCAGGGGAAATCTCCAAGAGGGTTCAGAGGAGAAGCTGCTTCTCTGAAGTCTCAGCTCAGAACATTCAATACGACTCAGATGATGGTCTTAGAGGAGACTCTAGCAAAAGGAGGTTTTTTTCCACATCTTAGTGCAATCCCAGGCATAGGAAGCTTCTGGCTTTTCTTGCTTTTCTTCTAGCTTCTTGGAGAAGTCCCACAATGCACTGTCAACCCCAGCTACAACAACTGTATGCAACTCTTTGTCAGTTAAATAGCTCAAGAGAATACAGGAAAAATTCTCAGAAGATCCTTGTAAGAGTCAAGGGGTCTTGGCAAGACTTCCCAGAGGCTCTCTTTAAAAAAATACATCTATCTACCACTCCTTCCTTCTTTACTTTGGAAGTTTTCTCCTTTTGTCATACTCACAAAGGCTTATGCATTTTTGTCAGAGAGCAGTTCTCTTTTGAAAGCGTCATGAATCACAGCCATCAAACTTCAAGAGAAAAATAATCAACAGATGGTCATTAAAGATCACATGGTTCACTCAGATTAGGAAATGCAGCAGAAAATGAGCTCTCTCTTCTTCTTGGTTATGCTTCTTTAATGCAGTCATGCTTGCAGACACATTCAGCCTAGCAGGAAACACGTGACAACACAAATGTCTTGTTCATGGTACCAAAATCTCAGTACCTAAAGCTCCAGCCTCAAGCAGAGAAGAGTATTTGCCCCTACTAATCAGAAGGAGAAAGAGAGGAGTGTTTATGGGCCACACGAAAGATAGTTGGGAATCAAATAAAGTTTGGTCTCCACATTTGCTGTGCAACCTGCAGCTACCTCTCTACCTGCCATCTTTTATTCCAAGCAACAACAAGAAGCCACATCCAATTTTAATGCCTCCAGGTGTGAGGGAGAAGCCTCAAAATGCAAATTAGATGTCCTTTATGCAAATATTCTCATCTGAGCTTACTGTGAAACTTAGAGGTGTCAACTAACCAGTCATCACAATAAGGGATTAACTCAGACAACAAATGTGAATTCTTAATATTTTTTCCTTGGGCAGCTTATTTTTCACAAAGGATGGACTTTGTCTTTGAACATTTATTAGTCTTCTTTGGCTTATGTCTATAGTATGCTGGACCTAACCATGATGGGAACCCAGAGCACACCAGAGGTTTTTTTCCTCAGTGTCCTTGGAGTCTGCTTGAAATCAAGTTGTTAATGATCCATTGCTGTTCTTGAGAAAGATGTTTCAGGGGCCTTTTAAAGTCAGAATACCCAAGTGTAGTGAAATGAGATCATTCTGCATACCAACTAGAAGACATTTGATGCTCTTACAACAGCTAAAAATTGAACTGACCAGAAAACGATGGCGCTTTGCTGAAAAACTTCTCAGGCAGGTTGGGAGGAATTTCAGGTAAGTGCATTTTAGTTGGTGTTTGCTTTTCTTTTTCTCTTGGAAAAAAGTTATTGCAAATACTAAAATTTTCTCTCACAAATGTTGCTTTAAAGATCTCTTTCTGTCTGATGTCTAAAGAAAAGAGAAGTCTGTGGTCCAGGACCCATAGACAAGGTCCTGTAAAATCTTTGCAGTGACCATGTTCTTGGTCTCTTGGGGGGAACCATCAACAAACCCCTCCCCCAAAAACCAAACCAAACCAAAATAAACCAGAAAAAATAGAAAATAGCAAGCAGAACAGAAGGTGACCTGTAAAATTACTTATTTAGGAGAAGTAATGCAGATTCAGGGGACATTTTTGAGCATCTTATTGGGAAAAGTAATGTTTTAATTTCCAGCAGACCCTAAAAAAATATTTAAGTCCTCCATTTTCATCTGCACAGTCCTTCATGAGGGGCATGGAGGGGCGTGCTATATTTCTGTCTGTTGATTCATTCTTTAAATTCATGCCTAAAGACTGGCATGCTTTCTATGCTCTGCCTCACCCCTACACAGCATGCTCTTGTCCAAAATATAGATACCACAACATGAAGCAAAAGGCAAAGGAAGAGGAGCACTTCTGGGATACATAGTAGCTTGGACATTTGTTTCAGCCAGGGTTTTCCTGGGTATGGAAAACCTTCAGTTTGCAAGTATTTCACCCCAACCTACACCCTGCTCATCCCACATCAGTGGGGTGAGCACTCACATTGCAGAGTCCCTGAGGGGTCACTGTTAAAGTAAGCCTCCCAACCAGTTTTCCCACCATTTTTGTCCTGCTCTTGAGAATGATGCTTTTGCTTTCTTCATGTTTTATCTGCTCCCAGTGGTTCTCCACTGCAAAATGCTTATTGGATCAGTAAAAAAAAATCATTTCAGATAAACACTCCTAGTTTCCAAAGCCCACCTGAATCACCCCAACATCAGTGTCTATCATGAGTAATGCATGAGATGGAACCACACACAGTCTGTTCAAGACACTGAAACCATGGAAACACTCCTGACGAGAGATGCTACTTGGGATGATCATAGGAAAAAGTGGTTGAAGGAAGCTTGTCTTGTCCACCTCTGTTGCCCAAGGCCAGATCATTATATAGCATGAGGGATTTCAGGTGTCAGACTTCACCCCCATAAGTTTACTGACAGTTTTTGTCAGCAGTAAAACTTTAACAAGATCAGAAATGGGCAATTGTGCAGTTTTCATGGAGAAAACATGGAGAAATTGTGGAGATCTAAACACTCTTAAGGAGGAGCATGAATCTCAGGTGTTACTCAATGGGACCAAACCACCTTCACAGTCTTTGTCTGCCTTTGGAGGCCAACTCATATGGGCAGAAGGACAGTTTGCTTCAATTTCCTTCTCCAGTGCTGACAATGAGATGATGAAGACTGAGGGCCATGCAGTGCAGAGCTGCTGCTTCAGATCTTAGACACAGTCTGGGTTTAAAAGACTTTTTAAAAGGCTGAGGAAGAGGGCAAAGAATATAATGAAAGCTCTATCCCCTTTCTGTAATCAGCCTCTTTAAGAAGGCATCTACAGCCCTCCAGAAGCAAGGTAAGCACCAGTTTATTGCTCCTAGGAAGTTCATCTATGCTGTAATAAATCCTATGGTTAAAACAGGCTCCAGATTTTCAAGAGAATCATTAGGAGTTTTTGAATTGCTCTATCTTCCTCCCCACCACCCCATCTTTGGAAAGATTGTCCAAATTAGGGCACCCACAACTGCCAGCTCTTTTACAAATGATGGCTGGAGAGGCACAGGCCAGGAAAAGACTGCAGTAATCTGTAGGTAATGTCTACCACAGGGAGAAGGGTACCTGACAGCAGCAAATGGTTTACCACCTTTGAGATGTGGGAAGAGCTTGAAGAGCATCAAAAACTAGGTAGCCTCCAGCCTGTCCCCTGTGCTTTGTAGCCTCCCTGTTCCCACATCTCAGTGATGGGAGAAACTTGAATGGATAGAGGAAAGGCTTTTCCTTTCACTTTGCTTTCCCATAATGCTCATGGCAGTTAGACTAGTGCCAAGAATGGTTTAGATGTAGTATTACAATCCTCAATATCTCACTCCATGCAGTCTCAAAACCAATTTTTCCATGGTGACTTCTCCTTGCCGTACCACCAGCTTTTCCATGTTCAGAACAGACTGTCCACTCCTACAACACCTGATACCTTTCCCATCTATTTGGAATTGTTTCCCCAGACTCTCTCTACTTATGGGCCACATTTAAATGATGCAGAGCAGCTAGTTTATCTAAATCACGCATCTTTCGCATGGAAGCAGTGGCTAAAATTAGGCTGTAGTCTGAAAGTGTAGAAAGAAGAGAAACTCAGGCTTGTTATCTAGTTATTTTGCAGTTTCTTGAGTCACCGATGTGGAAGCAGGCAGCTGCCGGGCGACACAGAGTGATACATACACTGCAGTGGAAAGACACCACTGCTAACAATAGCTCTTATGCATGGAGCATCTTTCACGATCTGCTTCAGAAAGTATCAGGAAGATGTAGAGCACATATCTGGAGTACTTCATCCACCCCTGCAGTGATGTGAAAGAAAGGTTGGATGAACAGACTCCCAAAACATCTATGGGCTTTGAAGAAGGCCATTTCTGCTCAACAGTGCTCAGAAAAACACCGCAGCAACACTAAAGCCTGAGTCAGTGAAATCTTTTTTCTCACACAGAATCACAGAATCACAGAATCAC
>NW_010159951.1:0-1236 GCF_000695765.1 Mesitornis unicolor
GGAGGATGCTGTGGGAGACGCTGTCAAAGGCGTTAAGTAAAATGAATAAGTCTTACTATTTTTTGTTTGTTTGTTCCTGCAATGGATACCCTCAGAAAACAGTGACTGCCACAAAATTACCCATCACAGAAACTAGGTTACATGTGAGCTCAAGGAGACATCACCCCTGTTAAGTATTTAAAGCAGTTCTTGAGTTTTCCATTTTTCCAGTTTCTTGAACACTGAGAATTTTGACAGGAACTTCCAAATATCTTCGGTCAGTGATCATCAGTGCTTGTTTCTGGTAGCATCCTGAAGTATTTTTTAAAATGAAGAATCAGGATATATGGATCACATGATGTGTGATAACATCAGTTTAATCTCACCCCATGAAAATATTGACAAATTTCTCGGGCTGACTACAGTTCAGCCTTATCCTGGTATTCTGGTTCCCTCTGAGAATAATTGAAATGTTGCTGCTGCGGATTCAAGAGAAACAGCATGGATTGGCTTTGGTGAGGAGGGGTTATTTTTGTTTTTCTCAAGGTCAAGTTTTTAAGATTTATTTCTACTTACTGTTCTTTTGCTTCTCATGGCATCCTTACTGTGCCTTTTTGGTTTTGTTTTGTTTCTTTTGTTTCTTGGCTTGTTTTTTTTTTCCCCACTCCTTTTTTTCCGCTCCTTATGTGTAGATTGTAGTGCTGAGAATATTTTTCCTGTGTGGCATTCCACCAAACATATAAATACAGGAATAATAGGGACAATAAGTATCAGAAGTACTTATCACTTTGGACATTTTGTTTCCTGATGGAGTCCCTGATTTATTTTTTCCTCCTTCTTGCCACTGCTAACCTGTTCTGTGTTGATTGATATATTCATTTTACTATGGTGAGGTTTTTCCTCTCCTTTTCTTCTCTTGTATATAGAACATTTCTGCTGCAATATCTTTTTTTGTGTCGCTGATCAGCTCGTCATCTCTCTTTCAATAACTAATCTTTTTAATACATTTAACTTTTTTCCATGGTACAAAATCCATTAGAGAAATAGACAATGCTTCCCCAAGCCCCTTTTATTATCATAACTTTGAAATAATTCACCAAGCCCTATTGCAAGTATCGGTCTCCCTGATTTGAAAATCCTGTTCTGTCTGTAGGTTTGATGTAACATCAGTCTGACAGGATCTTTCTCTTCATGGGCTACTTGATAAGTCCATAAAAAGGTACAGCCTGAGCCATATCTGCACAGCCAGCACCTTGT
>NW_010159951.1:1267-4944 GCF_000695765.1 Mesitornis unicolor
TCCTGTTTCTCTCCTGGAAGAATTATCAGCTGGAATTCTCCCAGTACATCTCAAATCACACAGTAAGTAATGCAGTTACAAGTGCTACGGTAACAGTCGATCCAGAAGTATGGAAAGGGCTTTTGCTGGTGATTGCTGTTCCCTTCGCATCCTCCGACTGGCCAGAACTGCATGTGTGACATCAAACACTTGTTATTTTGTGAAAGGAGGCCTATCTCAGGATTTTATCTTCTAACTTAAAGCGAGTATGTCAAGCCTGCCATCTGAGCTTAGGATACAGCTAATACAAATAAGTCAGTGGTTTTGTTTTAGGTTAGAGGGCTGGCTTTGAAGGGAGGACCTGTATGAATAAGGGAGGGGAGTGTACTTTGAGCTGAGTGATTTCTGATTTAAAGATTGTGAAAACTGTGTTTTCTCATTTAAATGAAAATAAGCAAAGTAATAGGGTGCAACAGTTTTTCTCTCGCTTTTGTTGGCGGAAGTATTTACTGCCTCTGAATTTAGCTTTGAATATTATTTTTCCTGAAATGGAATGTAATTGAGTGTGCACAAGACTGTGCTCCATCCCTATGAAGTTTTGCAACTCTGTTCTCAGCCAGTCTGTCCAGTTGCTGCAGTGCCAGCAACTTGCCTCGTGATGCACCAGGTACTTCATAAGGCAGACAGTGATTTCAGCTTGCTCCCACCTCACACTATGGGCTATGACAGTCCTGCTTCTTCTTGGTCATTTCAGGCTCCCTTCTTGTCTCCAGACTGATTTATCATTTAATTAATGGCTTTGGGAGCTTGCTTTGAGTACACAGATGAGTATAGGAAATAGGAGTTTGAAGGGGGGGTACTGTGTGGACTCTCCTCTGTTCTTGTCCCACTCATTGCTGGTTGCAAAGAGATTATTACTTCTGCTAATTTAAGGCACTTGGCACAGGATTTGGAAAGATAACACATCCACTTGGCAAACGCTTGTTCTTGGAAGTAGTAACAAAAACTGTAACTCTGAGACAGAGCTCTCTATTTACTTGACACAAACTGCCTCCATGAGATTTTCCTTAATATGTTCTCTTTAGCAAATGCTTTTTTGTTTGTTTTACAGTAGTTTGTCTTTGAATGGCTCACTGCTTGGTTTTGGTTTGGTTTTTGGTTCTTTTTTGTAGAAGTCTATGGTGTTTAGAACTGCTTGACGGAAGTTAATTCTGGAGTAAGATGTCAGGTCTAGTTTTCATGTGAATCGGGGAGGCAATAGAAATAAGAAAGGAATTAAAGGTCTTTATAAACAAGACATAAACTAAAAGAAAATGGTCTGAACTAAATAGTTGTGTTAACTAGGAAAACTGTCTGGGAAACCTACTGGAGACTGATCTCTTTTATTATATGGGTTGGAAATATAGGACACTTTTGTGAAATCACATGTAACAGTATTAGACTTTCCAGTGTTACTTTGATAATTAAAGTTAATAAATTGCTTATGACTCATTACTCACTTGCTAGGTAATTTACTGAGCGTGACAAAAATCTTACAATTAGGTGATGAGTGAGGGCATTGTTGAAAGTTTATCACATTGGTGACTTTCTAAATGTACTTTTACACTGAGAGTGTTACATGGGTAATTCACTCTTACTCCTTATATAGTGCAATTGATGTGTGACATGTAAAGCATTTGTTCCAAATATGAAACCAGAATAACAGTGAAACAAAAGTTATCACAATGGGCCAGCCAAGACCTGTGTTTGAGAGAGGAGTGGTAAAAAGATGAACAACCAACAGTAAATGCAGTTTTGGATTCTCAATGGGAACTGAGCAGCTTTACTTGGCAACTGATGAGATTCCAGCTGTTCATATTGGGAAAATATGTGTATGTAAACTAGCAAGAAAAAAATCCTAGCTGTCAGTAGGTAATTCTGACTTTGTGGTCTGACTTGCATCACTGCCAAATACTGTGGCCAGGAGGTGTCATTCATTCTGCATTCACTGCTCACGAATTGTATTTAGACCCTCAAAGTGATAATGAAGCTGAGTGGCATCCTAAAGTGCGCTCAAGATCATGGAAAAGGCACAGCAGTGCTAATGTTGAAGTGTAAAACCTGAATGAAATAAATGCGTAACAGGTTATAAATATATACGTATTTATAGATATAGATAGAAATGATAAAGAGAAACAGAAGACTGTCAGTTTTATAATATTCAAAAAAGCATATTCTTTTCACCTACCAATGCACTGCTGAACTTTGAGAATCTATTGGGCTGTTTGTTTGTAAAACAATGTCTGTGTTACATTTAATCTTGATAAATACTGTTTCAAGGATGAGATAACTTACTGTGTACTTCTCATTGGTACCTTCTTAGGAGCTCAGCAGAAAAGCTCAGCATTTCTCAAGAAGGAAAGTGGGAGGGTGGACAGAAACAGCTCAGCTCTAACAGGTGTCACTTCCTCTGTTCTAGGCATCCTGCTCACAAAACCTCCCCTGCACTGTGTTTTTGTTATGCCTCTCCATGCAGAAAGGTTTCTGTGTAGCAGCACTACCTAGTAAATACTTTTCCTTACAATACTGAGCAAACTTGCTGGGTACTGTCAAATCGCAAGACACTGATTAGTTGGTTTTTCAATCTGTATTGGAGTAAAGAGGACTCCATTACACTGGTGCTTTGCATAGATTATTGTTGCAGCCAAAGTGCCTTAGAAAATTACTATTTATGCTGTTGTCTGTCAGATAACAGGAGAAAGAAAATACAGACCAATGTTACTATGCTATTCAGTATTCCTCTCTAATACTGCTTCCATGTAATCTCTGAAAAGATACAGATAGGGATGTCATTTTACTCTCTGTGTTGATGGTGGTTAAATTCAAAAACCAAAATTTTAATAAGGCTTTAATTATAGTAGTTATTTATTTAAACTTTTCTGGGAAGCAATATTATAATTAATTACAGTTATTAATTATAGAGCTCCATGTTTGTGTTTGTAAGCTGTGCTGCTAAGGTCTCCAGACCTTTTCTATCAGCCTGGGAATCCAGGGTTTTAGAGATGTATACACTCTCCTGGGCAAAGCACTGTCTCCGTACCATGCTTTATGACTGGTTTTTGCTGTGTCTTCCAGTCCCCAGGGTGGTATGTGCAACGCGTGGGGAAACGAGAGTGGGTGAGGCAAGAAGCAAAAGGGCTTTCCATCCAAGGAGAGTTAAATGCCCAGGGTAAGTCAGAAGTAAAGCACGTCTGTCAAATTTAGATGGTTGTTCCAGCACTTGGAAGCTCTTGAAGTACTAAGACCACTAAGCAAACTGTTTTTCGCTCTGTTTTTACAGTGCGTAATACTTCTTGACGGTCCTTTTGGAGCATAGCTGTAATGTAACTGTAAACAACAACATAAAGAGTATTAAATATGTCAGACTTTATTTTTAATCTATTTTGATTACTGTCACAACTCACAATTTAGATCTATCACATTCTCAGTAAATCTTTACAGAGTCCATGTGTCTCGGTTGTAAGGATATTCTGCATCCTACCATGTATTTGAAGGTGTTGGTTAGGTTAGAATCAAGTAGTTGTTTCTGTGGAGTAAAATAAATTCTTTAAAACTTGATCTTAAGCCTGGTACCATTTCTTAACATAAGAAAGTTTTCAAGATCTCTGTTCGAAACAGTTTTCTGTTTCTGATGGAACACCTTATCCTTGGTGCCATCT
>NW_010159952.1:0-9689 GCF_000695765.1 Mesitornis unicolor
TGTGATTCTGTGATTCTGTGAAAAGAGAAGATTAAAAACATGTTTATACTTTAAAATAGTGATAGGATCTTTGTGAACCTGCACAAAGTTTATGGAAGTTATCTGAGCAGACAGTCCTATCACCCGGTGGTAGCCTTCTCAGAGTGCCAGATCATACCTTCACTGCTATGAGAGCACAGGTTGGAAAAACAAATCATAGTTCAGACAAACTGTATTATGAAGGAAAGCTAGGGAAAATGCTGAATAATTCAGAAGGAAAAGTAAAACACTGGCTGTGCCGAAGTAAATTCTCACTTTCTGAGAAGGGTGGGCAAAAGATTGTGTCTTTAACTCCCTTCCCAGCTTAGCAATGATACCAGGAAAGAACAGTGGGATATCTCTAGAAACTGATGGCCAAGGTTTTCCTTTCACCAAAGTGTGAAGCTAAGATTAATAAACAAACAAAAAACATCTCAGAAAGTGATAGCTTCTTGTTTTGGTTGGTGGGATAAGCTAAGCAACAAAAAAGGTGAAGTAGAACACATGAGATACTGATAGCAGAAGGAAAAGTGCTGACCAGCAAGAAATTAAAGTAACTAATTTATTTCATATTGGATGGCCAAAAGCCCTTACAATCTCTTAAGGTGCCTGATCATAATAATAATGCAAGAGCACATGCTTATATTTTTAAACTGCATTGAATCTGCTCTTATTGGACACACAATTTTTCTATTTCTCCTCCCTCATGATCAAAGACCCATATACACATGCCTATGTTAAGTTGCTAAAGAATAGTTTTGAATATTTATTATATCCTTCTTTCACTGACTCAGACAAGTGCGTATAATTTTCATCTGGCAATTTGATACCATAAGTCCATGCTATAGTGAAAACAAGATGTTAAAAAATCATTCGGATTTCACAATCTACAATTTAAACCTGTAGATGAATAAAGCAAATTGTGTATATCTCCTTCAAAATACTCATAATAACCTGTTCTTAAAATCAAAACCAAACTCTTACTTTACCAGAGAGGTGCATGAACACCTAATATTTTGTCTGCATTGGCAAATTTAGACATGCATTTTGTAACTTTTATCCTTTAAAAATACGCTTTCTCATTTTGCGGAGTGCATTTTTCTGTCTGTCTAAAATAGGGAAACAAGGAGAAAAAAATTCATGTCATAATTTAAGTTCAGTAATTAGTTGACCTTCTGTCTAAAATAGGGAAACAAGGAGAAAAAAATTCATGTCATAATTTAAGTTCAGTAATTAGTTGACCTTATATCCTTAGCTTGTGTTACTGCACCTTTTTCCTCCTTTTCTTGACAGTGTTTAGACTTTGCAACAAAATTTTTCATTGTCCTCTTTTGTCCAGTTATGGCAGGACTTTAACTTTCTCACTATAAGTACTTTATTGGTATTATCTACTTCTTTACAAATTGCCTCTTCTGTTGTTTGGACATACTACATTTTTAAAATTATTATTCACAGAAGTCTCTGTGGCCTATAAACTTGAAGGAACCTATTCCATGGCTTTGAAAAATTTCGTTATGTATATTTTTTTAACTGAATATGCGAGGTGGGGTAGCTACCAAATTCTAGAAGATAATCCAGCAGAGTAGCATTTCTGTATTCAGGGATTTTGGTCCATTAGTATTGCTGTTCTTTTCAAGTTAAGGTAGAATATTGTAAAAAATTGAGGTGTGCATAGTGTATCAAGTGCATGGTAACCATGACACTAATTTTTTCACAACAGAAATCACAGATAATTAAATAAGCTGAGCAGATCTTAAATTAACAATTCAAAAGCTAATGAGTGAGTATAAATGAGTCAGGTATTCAGTCTTTGTTTCTGGGGTCTCTTCATCTTTTGCTAGTTTGGATTTGCACACTGCATGAATCTGAGGAATTCTGGAAAGAGGGGAAGGGGACTGTAGTAAGGAAGAAGTTGGAAGAGGAGCAAAAAAGGGAGATCTCTGTCTTGTAAGTCATCTTCCCTAACAATGAAGAGCATTGGAGTCAAGAATTATACGATACTACAATTTGGTGCTTAAGTGAAATCAGTGACAACTGCTGGACAGAGTAATTGATAACACTCTTCCAAGTGAACTCTGTTAATAATTTAATAGCTGAATCTTCTGAAAATTTTTTATAATGCTTACTTCATTCCACAGGGAGATCATTAAAATAGGAATTTTGCATTGATGAAGGCTAAGATAGAGTTCTAAAGAACTTGTCCTCTGGCGGAGTAGAAATGGACAACACCTAACATCATCAAATTAACAAGGA
The DNA here is from genome assembly GCF_000695765.1 of Mesitornis unicolor. Classification (NCBI taxonomy): domain Eukaryota; kingdom Metazoa; phylum Chordata; class Aves; order Mesitornithiformes; family Mesitornithidae; genus Mesitornis; species Mesitornis unicolor. The sequence continues at coordinate 2,272 of NW_010159952.1, forward strand.
CTAAAGTCAAGGCTATTTATGACCAGGAGGTGTCGGACTAGAAGATAAAAGTCTATGCTTCCTAAGTGCTACTGAATTATTTCTATTTAGTGTAACAAAGATATCAGCTTTAGCTTGCGTCCCAGAGAAAAAAGGACCCTGAGCTGTTCTTGTGTCCTTTGACAACACATTAGGAGGAGCTGAGCTGATGTTCACTGTGTTCACTGTGCAGTTGCAATGTAATGCAACTCTTCTGCAGTTTAAAGAGGGTTTTACATCTTAAGTATGCTGAGGTTCACTAACACTGAAGTTCACTTTAAAATATGCTGTAACTTGGCAGAAATCCAGTGAGCTGGAATTCAGAAGGGCCTTTAGTAACACATGAAAAGGCAGTAATGAAAGATGGGTAGTTAAGAGTCATTTGGGTTCCTAATTTTCTTAGAAGTTTAGTTTCCCTGGCATCCCCACTCCAATTTTATGAGGTCTTCTTTTAGTCATCTCCAGTTCCTCAGAGATGTTAGAAGTCACTGTAGTGTGGTTTTTGTGTGATTATATAAAACTGCTCATACCAGAGTCCTTATTCTGTTTGTTCTCCAGGACACTAGAATGTTAACAGTTCCCTCTCTGACAGGCAAGCCAATTTTCTCTATATCTTGAAACGATAATCTTTCCTTCCTGCCTTCCTTATTTATCCTCACACTCCTTCTGTTCCATAGTGCTTCTGTCTTTCCCATGTTTCATCTGTTTTTATAAATATCTTGTTATAAAGCATATGCAGTTAGTGGTTTATGGTCTAATGTGAAGGTACAAAACCTACCACTCTAGCCTTCAACTCCTAGTTATTGATCTGTCCTCAACCAGTCTTCCTTAACTGCAAGAAATGACAGTTTTGTTGATTCTTTGAGGACAATCAATTCCTCTTCATGTGACTTACATTTCAATTAAAAAGATTGTTACACTGCTACTTTAGATTATGACCAATGAAATGCAAACAAAAAACCCACAAGTAGTCTGTATAATATAAAATCACGAATCAGCCAGATTTTCTAAGGGTGAAAATCCAATTCCATGAAATGCTGGTGTTGATGAATGTGAAGCTTTGGGAATACACGTAGATAGACTTTACACATTTTGTCCTGTTTCTGAAGCCTACCACTACTGCATATTCAGGAAAATGTACCTTCAAGTAAAGATATTCAGTGGATATTTTATTTCTGCCTTTTTAAAGTACTCTTGTTTTATGTTTGGTTTGAATTTATTTTTGGGAGGGAGGGCCTTCATGATGATCCTCGGTTAAAGTATGAATGCTTATGACATGCATATTTCGCTTACAAGACTTAAAGGGAGAAAAAGTGTAAAGCTTAATGAATATTTTGAGATATACCTTATAGAAAAACTGTTGCATATTAAATGGAAAGGTAACTAAGGTGAAGGGATATACATTGATTCTATTATACTGTCCTAGAAATATAACAGAAATTGAAGAGAGATCTCTGTTTTATTTTTTTTGAAGAGTTTGTCACTGAACTCCTGAACTATGTGTTATTTGAAGTTCAAATATATCTACACATCTACTTTTAGATGCAGGATTTATTGAAAAATCTACAAAGAACATTCTGGTCATCATCAGGTATTTCCTTAACTTTTGCACTATTAAGATGTTAAAAGGGAATTAATTCCTGTATTTTAATCTTCCAAGACACATATTTTCAATAAATATCAGTACAACAATCTATATATTGCCTATTAAGTGGATTTAGATTCATTCTTTCCTTTCACTGATTTGTGAAAACTCTAGGCACTGTTAAAGTAAATACTGAATTTCTGGAAATAAGGAGCAGGGCTTCAGAGTCTGTGTCAGTCCTTTGCCAGGTGGTAGAGCAGCTTGTTGCAGCAGTTAAAAGTCAGAGCCATATGGCTCTGATCCACTGTAACTGCCACAATGGAAAGAAAAGTTTGGAAAACAGAAAAAAAGATGAATGAATGAGTGAAGAAGTAGTCAGTTACTTTGACAAATGTGACAAGGGCTGCTCTAAAAAAATGAAATAGTCTCAATCTGTGCAGTTTGATAAGCATCTACTTTGAAAAGAATAAACAAACAGTTTCTTCCAGCTCCAGAAAGACATTTAGGCAGATGGACCTTTATGCCTGTGTGACTTCTAATCAAAATTGATGGATATATAAGCATAGAGGTTCACATGGCCTGACACCCCAGTCTATCATAGGAAGCAACCCCACATGGAATGTGTGGAGCCTATGGCCAGATTCTGTCCTTGGCAGAGGTGATGATGAATAGGAGAACCGAACCAGGTAATCGACTTGTACGTGCTGTCTGTATTCGAGGGAAGTCAAAAGAATTACGCTGATTACCCCAGATAAAGGTTTAGACTAAATTCAGCACTTGTGTTTGAATTTCGTAGATGGACACAGTTTAATATTAGTACGTTCCCTCTTCCTACCCCTCCCAAAGCTTCTACAGTTAATAATTTAACAGAAGAGTATCTCTGTGCCATCTTGCACCATTATAACAGTTTTCTGAAAGTCTTGGCAAGCAGCTTAAAAGTATTTTGCTTCTTCAGTTTATATTGTGAAGGATATAGTCTCCTTGACAAAGACGGAAAGTAATGGTAAAGCATTATATAAAGCAAACAAAAAAAAAGCCAAAAATACTGCCTGACAAGATGGTAAATTTGCCCATTTTGAGATGAATGTAACTAGAGCCCCTAGATCCCCAAGGAAGACTGAAAAGCTTTTAAAATCAGTAAGCCAGGTGTTCTTAGAATAAGGAAGTAGAATGCTTATCCTTTAAATCTTAAACCGGGCAGATCAGAGTAAAATGGGCTTATATACACCTTTCCTCTTACGCACTGTGTCTGCTTGTGGATCCTGGCCCTACTTTTAGTTTTTCAGCGCTGCTGCTTTCTGCACTGTAGCAGACTCTGCCCTGCCTTCCTGAGACTTTATGAAGGTCAGTCCTCCCTGTGTCCTGGCTGCTGGCGTTGGCCCCTCACTACAGTTTCTGCATCAGGTGCCAGCTTTCTCCTCTGACTCACTTGAGTCATGCACACTGTAACTTCCTAAAATTTTTCTTATGGCAGGCTCAATTGCTCACCAAGGATCCTCTAAAGGGTTTCACCCAATGAATTACTTCTTCAAAAGATGCAACAGATAAACAAGAACACACTGAGAAGATGTATAGTATATGTATATATAGTCCATATCTGCAGTAGCTGCTCACTTCTTTTTCCAGAGTTCAAGTCTGCTAAACCTCTGAGACGTTTCTTCTCAGAAAAGTTTATTTCTGATTTTACATAAGAATTTCACTCTAGAAAGACCTGTGTACTTAATTTTAGACATTGAATGCTGTGACTCCAAAACTTGTTTTCAAAAATCTCAGTCTCACCAAAACTTGCATGCTGAAAGAATGTCGAGTAGAGATTTTCAGGTTAAATGCTGTTAAGATTTTAAAAAAACAACAAACAGATTATTTCATTATTTTGTAAGTCATGTTGAAGTTTCTATGTTTTGAAACTTATGAGTCACTGAATTTAGTATCACATTATATACATTGAATAGAAAGCTGAACAGGAAGCGTTAGATCTGTGCTTTGTGCTGGGGTTACATTTTATGAAAGCAGCTTTTAATTGGTACTTACAAAGAATTTTAGAAATTTTTAGGGAGCACATTGATTTTTTCAGCCTGTGAGACTTACGCCCCTCCTTGCCCAATTAATGATACAAATACAATGAAGCATGAGTTCCGGAAAGACTTTCAATTTCTTAAAAAAAACCCAGTGTACAACTAAACTTTTCTCCCACTAATTATATTAATCAGATTTTTAGATCAACATCTTAATAGACAATATAATGTTATTTATGTTAAATGCTAGTACTGATCTGCAGAACAAACAGGGGATAAATATTCACGTCTCTAAGTCTGTTGCAGCTCTCTGTTGTTCCTACTTAACCAATCCTCAAAGAGAAGAGAGGGAGGGAAAGAAAGTTTGAGAAAATTTACTGTTAAGACAGTTAAGCACTTTTGTTAGAAATGCTCAATATGATTACAAGCAAAATTCAGTGATGGTAGTACTTGCAATTATGTTATCAGTTCCTTGTAGAAGTCCAGTGGGGATATATCTGTGTAGGTCTAATTCAGTTTTACTTTGCCCAGCCTGTTTTTTTCTGCAATTTTACTATGAACATCACTTTCAGATTAAGAAAGTATTAGCATGTGCTTTCTCTGATAGATGCTTTAAAGTGGTGGCTTGGGAGCTAAGTCCAGTGGAAACTGAGTTTATTTTAACATCACCCTAGAGAACTTTGTGAGCCAAAACTGTATTTTGTTGTTATACCGTCCATCCTATCCTTACTTACTTTCTTGCCTCTTTTTGACAACAAAACCAAAACTTGAAAAATCACAAGAAGGTAACATGTTTCTTAAGACCTAGGAGTGGGATTTCAGTCATACATGTATTAACTTTTCTTTTAAAGAATGAATGTGTAAGTTATTTACAACAACCTAGGGTGCCGTGAAAGCTTAGAGAGGAGTTTGGTGTCTCACTCAGATTTCCCCAGTCTATCAGAGAAGGACTTGGATATTTGTATACTGAAACTGTATTAGTGTCCTAAGTCCAAACTTGAGCTAGACAATTCATGTACAATACTTCATGCTTAGAAGTATTTTACCACCAGCAGAGCAGTCATAGGCTACATAGCATGTTGGCTGGTATTCTGACTTCTTCCTTGGCAAATGATCAGACACAGAGATAGGGAATATCAGACTTTCTTTAAATGACTTGCTAACCTTGAAGATAAAAATCATCCTACATGTTCTCTATTTTTATGACTCTGTCCATGGCTCATTTAACCCTCATTTACTCTTCCCAATGCCTTTGGGGAAATCCAGAATAAGCTGGTCCTGAGTACAGATACTGTTGCCTTGTGAACGTGATTTGGTCATCTTTAGGCTATCATAAGTTTTTCTTCTAAACTGGCACACCTTGAAATACACTTGAGGATGATGCAGCACTGACTATGGAAGTTTGAGGTATTGCAAAAGTATTAAAAACAAAAAACTTATGGCTGTGTTTGAAGCAACTGTCAAATAATTTAAGTGAAAATATTCAGCACTGTTTTCTTACAATTTTACAGGAGGAGGGATTTTATATTTTATAAAAATATATTTTGTGAACACCTGGCAACATCATCAGACATACAAAGTTCCTAGTCAACAAAAGTATTGGCTTGTATAGGATTTTATTAGAGTCATACCAAATTGGTAATTTTACATCCAAGAAGTCCAGCAACTCTTGAAGAATTCTCACTCTTCATAGGAAAAAAAAATCAAGATGAATTACTGTATTAAAAAAAAAAAGATCAACATGTAGAAGAGTTCAGCATTCCCATGTGTGCTATTTCTCCTCTACCATGATTTACAAGTGGCAGATTTTTAAAATTTTAATCCAGGATTTTGAATATGGATAATGAAAAACAAATCTTGCAGAGTTATACAAATTGGGATTTTTACAAGGTCATCATCTTGCTAATATGACCTCGTTAATGTTGTGTTAATTTGAAAATTGTAGCTCTTAAATTTGTGTTTTATGCTTTTTTCTTTTACTACTCTGAGTAAGCTAACATCCCAGTAATTTTAATTAGAGAAAATTTGAAATTAATCTCTTCTATCCAAGTGCAAAAATGCTGATTCAACAGGTTCCTAACTGTTGCTTTTGTAGTTGCAAAATGTGATTGCAGAAAGTGTTTTTTTTTCTAACACAAAAATACTTCAATCAAATTTTTCAACAATGCGTCATGTACCTATTGGGCCAACATGAGTAAATTTTGATTTTTAGGTACAAAGGTGTTGGAAATGAAATGTGATATTATCCTGATGATGTAATCACTATATTGACCCTATTGAAAATCCTAGACACAGGAGTAGTTTTGCTCAAATTATAACTTAATTAAGATACAAAGGCCAGTTCTTTTGAGAAAGGATAGCCACTGGAAAGTGTTTGGTGAAACAGTTTAGGATCCAAATGTCAGGGATTATCTATTCTAACTTTGTTTATGCTTATCTAGGGACTGATCATGTACTACAAAATTTGCACTGGATATTCCAGGTACTATCAGATGTTCAAATTAAACAAGCTGCCCAAACAGATAAAATTATTGATTTTTTAAAAATATTTATTTCTTCAAATATTACTCGCTATATTAACATAGATTAATGCTAATGGTACACTTATATTTTCTATTAAGTGTAGAAACTTACCCAGTTTCATCTGTGCTTATAGGAGCTGAGCATCTGATTCTCCATAAAAAGATTAAATTAGAAAGTATGCCTTGAAACAGCTTTAATGTACTTTACCTTAGTAATATTTATCTTGATATTACTATTACTATGCAATGCTTAATCCTTTCAGGGCAGTGATGCCATTCAGTAGTCAAAAGAGAGGGAAGAAGGATGTGTTATGTTGTTGCTGTTGCTAGAGAAATAACTTTTTTCAACTGATATAAAGATGAGGATCGTTGGGATAAATATGCCTAATCTTTTAATATTGAACATAGGATAAACTGATGTAATCCGAAGGGCACCACAATGACATTAGTGTGTTATCCAAAATAAAATTTGAGAGTAAGTTCATCCACCTTATGTTTCATTAAAAATGTTTTATGGAATATAAGAGAAGGGATATTTGCTTCTTTCTAAGATTTATACAAGCATTTTCTCTTTCTCCTGAGGTCAGCTGCCTGACTAAATAAATGTACTTTTATAAAGCAAGGTGGCAGCAAGAATCTTCTGACAGAAAAAAATGGTCTTCTATACTCATTTTTTATGAGTGCAGCAAAAAGATGAGATGTTACCCATGACCACATTCTACCTCAGTTCCCTCTTCCTACATATTGTACCCACCTTCACTCAGTAGTACTTATTGTCTGAGCCTTTATTAACATGAGAAGATTTTGTGAAACTCATCATTGTTTTGTACTGAAGCATTTTAGCTCAGGTGCTGAAGAAAACCTTGTGGTTAATATAGCTTTCAATAACTCTTTAATCATCTGTAAGATTTAAATCATATGTGCCTGGGGATGTATTTGTAGAGGGTAGATGGGATCATCTTTTACGTCCATCTAATGTTTTCAGTGCATATTCTCTTTTTAAATAAACTAATTTTTATCTCTGCTGGTCTTGCTGGAAATAGACATCTCTGATGGAGTAATTTACTTCAGCAAGAATTTAGATTTTCTTTTAACCATGGATACCAGCCTGTAGAGAGAGAGAAAAAAAGTCACAAAGTCCAAGCCACGTAGCTGCATGCCTGGAAGCATGAAACCAAGCACTGGGGAGGTGGCAAGCACTGGGCGAGGTGGCAACCATCACGAGATCCATATCTGGTGTTACATGCATGCCTGGAGGAGTGTGAAGTGAGGCGGAGG
>NW_010159953.1:0-1101 GCF_000695765.1 Mesitornis unicolor
CAAATATTGTGCATAAGAAACTCGTATTATTGTAGGTCACTGAATTAATTTTTAAAATGCCAACTGACATGATTCCCTTAGGGAGTTGTAAGTTGCAGCCTTATATTATGTTCCAGCACAAATGTGGAAAATCAGTGTTTTAGAAGGGAAAGCATTGGTAGTACAGAAACAGTTTAAGATGAATCAGTTGATGCTTTTCTAGCATTTAAATTTTAATACATGGAAATAGGCAGACTTGCTAGAATTTTTTCACTGTCATTGCATGTTTAACTCTCAGGAGAAAAGTGAGATTTGTGTCCTTACTTCTGGCACCAAACTTCACAACTGTGTTTGAGTGTTGTATTTTGCATAACCAAAAAGGGGAGTTAAAGTGCTAATAATGGATACAGCTTGGTTCTGTTCAGACATAGGGACACTAATTGCAAGAAGAGAAACAACTGAGGATAAGCTGTTCAGAGCTCTTTGTGTGAGTGATTTTTGATGGCAAAGATCTATGAGATGGTACTGGTATTTCTTATATCCTGCTGACATAAGGCATGCATTCTGTTTCCATCAAAGAGTCAAAAGTAGAGCACTGTAGTTGAGAGATGATAATTAACCAATAAAATAGGCTTTTCACTTAATTATGACACTGCCCAGTAGCAATGCTGCACTTAATCGCTTGTCAGCAAATTGTCTATATTCCTTGTGCACTGAAGTTTATAAAAGTGGTAATTTTTATTTTGTAGAACTGTGAAACACAGTATTCAAAGTCTGAAAGCAGGGTTGGTGCCTTTGGCCTTTCCTCCATTACAGTAACCCTCTAACATCTTGTGTACTTGAAAATTAAACTTTGCTTGGGACTAATACAGAAGTAACCAGAATTAAGTTGTGAAAATGTGGTTTCTACAAGCATGATTGTATGCCAGTGCATCATTATCATCAAGACTTTTTTCACTGTAGCTGTGCTTCTCTGCTTACAGTAGGAGTTTTTTCACTTAGCATAGCACAGTGATTGTGACCCTCTGAAACTTGTCTCATGCTGTTGAGCCATGACTCTTGAACTGGGAATCCTCGCCTTAGTGTATTGGAGAAATACACTAAGAATACACTTGGTGTAGG
>NW_010159953.1:1143-6788 GCF_000695765.1 Mesitornis unicolor
AAGAAAACAGTTAATCTACTTTCAACTAGCTATGATAAAACACTGGGTAATACATGAGATAGAATTTATTTTTTGTTAAGCAGGAAGAACGACTTTGGTTCTTCAGGAAGTTACGACTATTGGGTAATTTTCTGATTTTCCAACTTGAATAAGCAGAATTCTTTCTGGCATTCTCCAGTGAGAGGTTATATTAAAAATCCATCTTTCATTTTAATTTTAAAATTTTTTTTGTCAGAAATAATTCAGTTTTTTTAGAGTTTGATTTCATAGCTTTTATCTGCATGTGAGGCTTTTAAGGGCACCACAGTGTGTCAAGATATCATAAAGTACTTTATGCTAAACTTTAAAAGCTGTGTTATGTGTCTTTTTGGGTTACATGGTTAATGATGGGTTAAACGCAAACAGTAGTTGAGGAAAGAAGAGGGAGGTAGGGAAATGCTGTCTTTGTATTGTTCAGACTGCACAGTGAATTTACATGAGAATTTTATCAGCATTCTTGGTGAAATGCCTACGCTGAATGAATTCCCCACAGATGCAAATTTTTTGGACTGGCTTCTTTATCTTTCTTCTTTTGAGATACTGGCTTGAAAGGATGGATCTGCCTTTTATGTCTAGAGAATGATGCTTTGAGACTTGCCATATATTTCAGACAGCTTGTCCAGCTGTTGAAAGTAAAGAGCAATTCTGCAGACAGCTTTGACTTGTACAGAAGGTGAGGTCGAGGCAAGGATTTGGGGAGCCACTTCTTTGACCATCCTTTTTATTATAGTTAATGGATATTACTCAAGACACTCTGTACTTTGAGCATAAGCTTGACTACATATAAGAAACCTAACAAAATTTGAACATTTGGTTAATGCAACTGTCCATGTCTCTGTATCTTCACTAAACTGGAAAACATAGATAATAGGATCAGTTTCTTGATCATAGGGTAATTCAGGTTGGAAGGTACCTCAGGAGGTCCAACCTCTTACTCAAAGCAGGGCCAACTATGATGTCAGACTGGGTTCTGCTGAGCTTTATCTAGTTGCATCTTGAAGACTTCCAACCATGGAGACTGTAAAACCTCTCGGGGCAGCCTCTTCCACTGCCTCTCTGTCCTCAGTGGGAAAATGTTTCTCCTTATATCCAGTCTGAACCTGACTTATTTCAATTTATAAGCTTTGACTTTTGTGAAGACCCTGGCTGTGTTTTCTTGATAACGTTGTAGGTATTGGCATGCTGCTAAGTCCACCTGCAGCCACCTCTTCTCCAGGCTGAGCAAGCTTGTTCCCTTAGCTTCTCCTCAGAGGAACGTGCACCAGCCTCTGACCAGCTTGATGGCACTCTGCTAAACATGCTCTGCTTCGTCAATGTCTTTCCTTTTCTTGGGGGCTCAAAACTGGAGACAGAGCGTCAACTGATCCCCACAATTTGGTGTTATCTGCAAAGTTGATGAGAATGCATTCTGTCACCTCCAAGTCACTGATAAAGAAGTTGAACAGGATGGGATAGTCACACTTCCTTGTGACTGGCCCCCGAATGAAGGACCACCTATGGACCACTGCCTTCTGAACCTGATCATCCAGCCATTATTTTTTAATCTGTTTGGTTTTCCATGATCCAGACTGCACTGTCTTGACAGATACAGGAAAATTGTGAGGGACAGTGCTCCTTGTGAGATCCAAGAAAAATTGCATTATCATTATAGACCTTCATGTTCTTTTTCAGAGTTAGAAAAAATTTAGTTAATATTATTATAGTAAGACTTGACATATAATACAGTAACTTAATGTATTTTGTAGTACAATTAAAATAGCTCTTCTGTGTAGATGACTAAGTTACAAGTCATTACCCAAACTCAGTAAAGTCAAATAGAGAATAACTATTACTTTGATTTGGAGATATTTGTGATTAGTGGGTTGGTTTTTTTTAGTTCTTTGCTTAAATTTCTAAGTGTTAGTAGAAGATTTTTAAAACTAATGTTTTCCAAATTGGATGCCTGCAGACTTCCTCACAAAAACCCAAACTGAAAAAATATGCTTTCTTAATGAAGTTTTGATCTATGAAGAAGACTTGAAAGACTGGTAAGTATATAGTATAATAGTGTGGTTAGTGTAATTTGTTTTTCTAAATTGAGAACAGTGGTCTGTTCTGCTTAAAAGCCGGTAATCAGTATCTGTAAAGACCTTTGCTGGTTTTAATGCAAGTAGAACGCTGGACTGTTTAAATAATTTTGAGTACATTAGTTATGTGGGTTTTTTGTCTAGCACATGAGGAAGGCAATCAAATGATGGCATTAGGATGCGTCTTTGTATAATTGTTAGAAAGCTTTTTGTTGTATTTTTGGTTTGTGGGTTGGTTGGTTGTTTTTTTTTTGTTTCTTTTTCCCTTCAAATGGAACTACTGTAGGAGGTAGCATGATTTTGCAGTTTGACTGGTTCTGTTCTCTTTGGAGAAAATGCTGAGGACTACATTAGGAGAAGGTATAGAATTCGTTTTGTATAATGTTGTGAAATCTGACGGCTGACATTTTTAGCTGGAAGAACAATTGGCAAAACATAGAAAAAATTCTGCTTCTTGTAGTCTGAAATTTTATGCGTTACTTTACTGCATCACACAAAAATCATCGTTTGCCAGTGTAACTGAAAAAAGACTGTTACTTCAAGGCAGCAGTGTGTCAAGTAGCTCTTGCGCTATTGCCTGGCACCTGGATTTCTCAGGATAGGGAGTAGTAGTGGCAAGTAGTGGAAGATTACATTTGTATTATGGAAAAAACGTTGTTTTCTTCCTTTAGGTCCCAGCATCACGAGAATGACATAGGGCCCCTCTCTGTTTTGGTAAATTGTAGAAGTTACAACCTGGTACATTTTGCCTCCTCTTTTGTTACAGGAGTGATACGGGAGAGGGAAAATGACTGCTCTGGGCAAGAAAATCCAAATGGAAATACTACATTATTTTAGAGTGTAGTTAGCATGTGTTACTGCATGCCAAGGAGAAATGCTGAGGATTTGAGTCTTGATGTAACTTTTGATTGTATATATTGTATAGCATAGCTTTGAGAAGTGTTGTACAACTTCTAATTACACTTTATAAGTAATAGTTGTTCTTTTTCTTTTTAAAGGCTTTTGTGTCTGTGTGTACTATTAATCAGAAAAAACCCCAAAACTTATTCAGTCAACTGCACTGTGTTCAGCTCTGTATCTTTTTAAGCCAGAGACAGCTTCAAGAAACTTAATATTTGTCATACTCCCCGTCGCACCTTCAATAGCTTTTTTTCACCCCAAAGCATGAAAAAGTAGCATTTGTGACGTGTATGTATACGTATGTATATAAACTATTAGTAGCATCACATAATATTATGAAATGTTATAAAATTATTAATGCATTTCTTATCTAATAATTTTATTACCAAACACACAAAAGCTTTGTTTCTTTTATTTTTAATTTGGAACAGCCTCTTAGAAAGTCATACTTATCACTATGCAGCTTTGCATACTAGAATATCCTGTAGTTTCCTCCCTTTATTGTAAAGAAACAAAATGTGTGCATTTTGAGTGATACGAAAAAAACCTTTTCAGTGTGACTGCTTTTCTAAGTATCTTCAAACTACTTTGTACTGTAAGGACAGTCTTGAATTTTTTTTTGGCTAAATACTCTGTGGAAACTTCATTGTCTGTAGGAACTTATTAATTGTAGCAGTTTGCAGGCACATAAGTTTAATTTGTTTCTTCATGTAAAATAGACCATAAGTAATGTCATATGCAGGATGTTTTTACCTTTGGAGTTCACATGTTTTGTTTTTTTTTTAGGTGAGGTGTTAAAAAGTTTTGTATAATTTTTTATTTTGTATTATTATTTTAATATTGAGATGATGCACATTTCAAACCAACTCAGCTGCAACTTGCTTTAAAACATGTATATAAGTTTCACTTGCTGGCATTCATTTGAAAAGCTGTTGACAGGTACCATTAACTCTCACAGTATCTGGTCCAGTTCCTGAGATGCCTTGTGACTAAGGGGTCTCACTGGTGCAAAGTTTCAGCCTTTTTGACAAGCGCCATAGCTAGCAGATTGGGTTCAAGGTTATTGTCTGAATTTTAACAATTTATCAACTCTTGGTTGCTTCCACAGTCTTAATAGCATTTTCCTGAAAGTATAATTTTTCATATTTCAAAATATCACACCTCTGTCCCTTTTCTTCTAGTTATATTGTTTGGTCACAAGAGTCACTTGCTGTTTCTTTATTATTAATGCATGAAATGTATGGAAATCTGAGGTCTCTGTCCATCCATAAGGTAGAATCAAATCCAGGTGATGATACTTCCATTTCAAAATGATGAAAACAGGTTTAGGACTGATCTGATCTAGTAATCAGACTTAGATTTCCAGATGTTCTGGGAACCTGACCTGTTTGTAGTTTTCACTGAAATTTTAAAAACAAATACACAGCCAGATTCTGTTCTGTGGCTAGATTGCATGTGCGTGAAATTACTGAATGAATTATATGATTCCTCATCTTCCAGCTTTGCTTTTGCATATAGCCTTGGAACTGAAAGGTCAGTAAATGTATTTTCTCAATGCTTTCCTTCCTTTTTTAAAGTTTGCCTGATGACAGAGAAGTTATATGGAACATTTCAGTACAAAGTGAATTTTGAGACAGAAATTTTAACAACCTGAAAATTATGAAATGTATCGGAGCTTGCAAGTATTACTTTAATTAAGACTGAAACTTTTTTGTTTCTTCTGGCACATCAGAAATACCTTCATCGGTTTACAGCTTTTTCTGTTATATTAAGTTGGGAAACTGCGAAAACACTTATGCAGATAAACACTACGATTATTAAAGAAAAAATTGAAAGTTTATAGTTGCCTTCTCAATTTGAGTTTGTTTTCTGTCCTCCTGTACTTTCTAACTTCTTATACAAATTATTAAAATAATAGTTTATCACAGGCAAAAGGCAGATCTGATTTCTACTGTTCATTACTATCATTAAAACCATAACCTTTCTCTCTTATGCTTATAAACACTGACATATTAAATATTAATTTAATAATTTTTTTAAAAATAAAATATACAGTAGCTATTGAAAAGTTTTTTCAGATCACCTAATTATCCAATTAAATTGATATTTTGATATTTTGATAATTGATAATTGATATTTTGTCGCTGTAACAAATAAGAAATGCAGATTTTTGGGCTGCCTTTGTGAAGCACCTGCATTTATTTATGAAAATGAATATGAAAGGAATTTCTTTGTCTGACTTTGTATTTCTGCCTTTGTACTTTGGATTGTGTTCTCTGACTGAGGCACCTTAAAGGTAGTCATTATGCTGCTGAAAATCAACAGGCTTAATTCCTTTTTATTTGGTTTCCATACTTATGTTTAAAAAAGACATATAAACATCTGTGTGCAACGGTACTGATGGCAAGTCTTCTGTTAATACTTAGCTATGTAGCTGAAAAGCAGTTAAAACAATTACATTTCAGTAAACTGAAATTTAACAAAGGGGAAAAAGCATTATTTGAACAATGGTTCACTCTTAGCTACTTTTATTTTTTTAACAGGATTATAATTTAATTTCTTTGTCATATAATCTTGTCATAGAATCATAGAATGGTTTGGGTTGGAAGAAATCTTAAAGCTCATCCAGTCCAACCCCCC
>NW_010159954.1:0-11101 GCF_000695765.1 Mesitornis unicolor
GGGGACGGGACGGGCCGGGGGAGGAGCGGTGGCTGCATCCACCTGCCGGGGACGGCCCCGCTGAGGCGGCTCCGGGCCCGGGAAGCGGCCGGGGTGGCTCCTGCGAGCTTTGACCTGGCTGTGGAGGCGCAGCTGCCCCAGGAGGCTCTTTTGGCCTCGGCAGCTTTGAGTAAAAGGGAAAAGCTGAGGAGTTCTGTAACAGCTGCTCCCAGAGGTGGGCATGGGTCAGGTTGTCGTCTTTCAGGGCATTTTTTTTCAGCATTTGATGCCTTTTTCATTTTTTTTTTCAATAATCTCCACTCTGTACTCAGGCTAAGCCATGACTGTATGTTTCTTGGCAACTTCCAGTAATTTTGTCTGGTGCTTGCTTTCACCCATCTCTGCAAAATGTTGAGTTATAAACTGCTGGAATAAAGCTTTTTAAATTAAAAAATACTCGGTAAATATACATTCTTCTTTCCAATCTTTCCCCCACCATCTTCAGCTCACAACAGCTCTCACTTTGGTGTTACATTTCTTGCTCAAAGGGCCACTGAGTAGGCCAGTGGTTCCTAGCCAGTCACTGACCATTAAACTGAATTGCATTAAGAGAGTTTGCCCTGTTTTAAACACTTTGTGTTACTTTTCCATTTAAAGAATTGCTACAGTTGTTACTGGGGTGTTACACAGGAGGAGGACCAGTCTATGAAATCACATCTGTTTTGGTGCGGTTCATTCCTTGACGTTCTTTGAGGTTTCCCATGTGAATGGGGTAAGGTCAATGGCGTGATGCTCTAAATCACTTGAGCATAAGCAGTGTTAGCTCTCGTGGTACCTAACCACAACTTATTGTAACAATAACTACATCTTAACCTTTGCAAACTCTTTAAATGCTCAGATGAAAAGCCCTGCTTAAGTGGGGATGGAAGCTGTCTGTGATTATTATAGCGAGAGAAGATGGGTGCCTGCACAGCACATCAGCTGTTGATTCACCCCATTGATGCACCAGAACTGCTACCATGGGGACAAATTTCCCCCCACATTTCTGTACTTGCGCCCTTTTCTCAAATGTATGCTACTACTTGTAAGTGCAGAAGAGACTCAACAAATTTCCTCTCAGAATGCTTCAGGAAGGACAGGCAGTTAAGGAATGGAAATAAACGACAAAACTATGTGTTCTCTGCTTGCAATTAACCTGCTTTATGACTACAAACTTTGCATAAAACAGACAGAGACAAACATCATCCAGGCAGCTTGGGCCATGTGGGATTTATTATGTGACTGTAATAGCAACCTACTTTGCTTTTACTTATGTTCTTACTGCCTTTCATGTAATAATGATATCAGCTTACAGATTGGCACAGGAGGATTAAAGGCTACAGATTTATTATCTTTTCCTAAAACACTATTTTTAGTTTCTAATTACTGATTAAGAACATCAGGGTGCAATCTTTCCAGCATCTTTCCCATACAGTCACTGCTGCACGTTCACCATGCTACGGAACGCTAGGTCTGCAATCAGATAAACCAACAGCAGCAATGTGGGCGCTAAGAAATGAAGCCAGCACCTGCTTACTCTTTTTTTTTTCCCTAATAGCTGCACTGCAGGCTCTTTTCTAATTTCTGATTCAAGAAACTACTAAAATCACTTGTTTAATGTATGAAATATGAGGCCTTTCTGTGACAGCATTCACGTCTTTCTCCCCTCCATAGGTGTTTCATGGTTTAGTTAAAATAACGTGTAGCTGCTCTGAACTGTGACACTGGGGTTCATTTCTAAATCCTCCTAAGAAAATAAATACAGGAAGACTTGAGATAGAGGGTATCCACCTATTTGATCCCACAAAGACTTTTTTTTAAATTTGTTTTGGTTGATTCCTTAAATAAATCTCATAAGTATCAACTGCCAGGGAAAGCAATGAAAATGGGTAAGGATCTTTGAAACGATTCTCTGTTTTCTAACCTTTAACACTTCTTGATGCAGAAAATTATCCATAATTACATACCCGAAGTTGCTGAAAGGTACTCTTCATAGTTCAAAATTTATTAAAATGTACAAAAAGGATCAGCCAGGTTACTGTGTGTGTCTAGAGAATCCTCAGTGCATGTGGCAGGCAGTGATCTTTTCCTTTTGAAACTATTTAGAAAATCAGTGTGACAAAATTTTTATTGCACTTTCAGAGCTGGAAGCCAAACGGTGGTCCCCCACTGTGGTGTTTTCCTGAAAACACACTTCAGTTTGTGTCATCTTTGGCATTTTGGCTGAGGTAATACACAGTGCAAGTGCTATATGCTGCACAGCGTGGAAGCAGTACGTCATGAGATAATGCAGTGTATTTGCAGGCCCCATTAAAAGCCTTGTTCCTGTTGAAATCTCAAAAAAGAGCTTTCCCATGGATTCACCCTTGCTCTATGGTTACCTCAGCTGCCAAGAGTCACAGGACAGAATAAAAGGGTACAAAGAAGCCAGAGAAACAGCAGTTTAAAGCTGTCTGTCTGGTGCCTCCTTTCATAAAGGTGTGCAGTGCCTGTAGGGTCAGTGTGTGCCGAACAACGGCGTTCACTGTTTAAAAAAAACCCAAAATAAACAGATGCAGGCCCTTACGCTTCGCTCATTAATGTAAATCTACAGAAACTTAACAGTTAAAGCAGTCCAGGGGGCTATGGGCACGTTGTTATCATGCCCAAAGCTGTTTCAGATTATGTTCCTTTTCCATGGCACATCTGGCATGGCTTTGAGTCCTGAAGAAGGACTTGGACATACATTGTCACCAAAGAAAAATAATTTTGGGGCCCAAAGCTTGCACTCATTTTTGGCATTCTAAGTGCACATAGGCTGAAAAACCTTTCTGGAGCTGTGTCCTAAGCTTCCTTTTCTGTGAGACTGGAAACACGGAGTTGTCTGCTCAGCCCTGCAAATGCCTCCATATGAAACCAACCCAAGTGTGCCGACTTCTTAACCATATCCCAGCTGCCCCAGTTCAACGCTGCTGGGAATTGAAGTCCTTGGAAGGCCATCCTTGGCAGCAACAGCCCTAGAGGGATGGCTTCCCCATCACCGAGATCGAGTGTGAGCTTCATATCTTGAAAATGAAATACGTCTTTCTCTCGTGAAGTATACACTGGAACCAAACACCCACGCAGAGGTCTGTGTTTGGGCATGGTTTGGGTTGCTTGGGTTCTGCACTAATTAATCAGTCCAGGAATATTCAAGGAACACAAAGCTTTGTGCCCAAAAGGAGCTCTACAGCAGTAGTCTGACCAAGAAGGTACATCAGTAATAATTCTTCTGTTTTAAGAACAAAACAGCTGAAAAGGACTTCAGTGACCCACAGCCACACAGCAAGCCAGAAGGCCGAGCTGAGAGTCAGAATTCTCAATTTCTGCTTCATTCACTGCTTGACACAGCCATTTTTTAACTACAGGTTGCAACTCCCTGGGTGAATAGTTACCCCATTGCTCCAGTTGCTCTATTTTTATTGATTTATCAAGCGTACTTTCCTGCTTGCATGTTTCTCACCGTGCTGCACGCACATTGTTCAGCCTCCTGTCCTTTGAAGATGCAGAAGAGTTGCTGCTGAAACCAACAATAGCCAAGTCTCTGCATCACTGGCAGGATGTTGCTGCTGTAAAGGTTAGAATTGACTTCTCGGTGACTAAACCTAAAGCTGAGAGCGCAGAGAGCTGACCTTGGAAAATTTATCTCATCCTGTTTGGAGTCACACAGAACCATTTGCCAAATCTCTTAATATAAAATATTTCACGTCATGGATTGACCAAGTTCCTTTCTTACCCTTCCTTCCGTTCACACCAAATCCGATAAGTGACTGCTCTCTTCTTGATGGGAGAAAGCTCAGAGGATGAAGATCCGGTCACTTTACGTGATAAGGACAGAAATCTCAGGTTTTTTACTGCTGAAACAGGAAACACTGTCAGATCCTTCTGGAGAATTCTATTGTTACATTACAAACACAAACTTTGCCCAAGGCGACAGTAGTGGGGGGCATCTCTGCCACAGGCAGTTCAAGGAAACTGGGGATGAAGGATGCAAAGGAAGCCACAGCTCTCCATGGCCTACTGCAGCGCTGCCTCGTTTTGTCCAGTCTCTGGGTTTGTTCAGTTTGATTTCTGGATCTCGCAGAGGCAGGTGCAACATTGGACTTACTTCCCAATCCATGTTAGAACACTTTTTTATTCTAATTCAGCATCAAACTTTTCAACTCAAAAGAACCTCGATTCTTCTTCATTACTACAAGAACCACGCGAGTCAGCGTTCCCAACCTGCGTCTACAAAACAGCCACACCGATCTACATCTGCCCTCCAGTCCCCTCCAGCCTGCTCACCCCCCATTCTTTCCTATGGCTTCTCACCGTACACCAAAGCCAACCCCACGTCCGTTTGCACAACGTCTCCGCCGCTGCCAGGCATGCTGTTCTCTATCAGCGGCCACGTGCGGGTTAGCGGCTGCAGCAGCGTCACTCTCTAATGCGTGGCATGGGCACGCTGTGCTCCGACTGACTACACCAGTTCTGATCTACACCTCACCACACCTGTCCCCTCTTCTTTGTCTCTCTTTCTTTTTATTTATTTCTTAATGCACACTGTTGCTGATCCAGAGCCCAATTTGGAGGTACAGCCCTCTACATATGGGAGTTAGCAAACCCTAACCGTGTGCTCCACGCTGCTTTATCACACATGGCGCATTTTGGACAAGACAGAACTTCCAGTCCCCGTTCTGATAGCCAGTTTGTTCTGTAGCTAGGAGACACGCCCTTTCTTTGTAAATGTTACCAATCAGGCATATCTAATCCATTATTCACTAACTGCTGCTGCTTCCCACTCCCACCTCCTATTAGGAGGCAGCGCTCATGCCAGAAATGTCACGGCACTGTCATGTGACGGGTGGTATTGATTTAGCTACACTGCGTTTTAATGTCACTTTTGTGCAGCAAGAACACACGGTGAGCACACACCAAACCGCAGCAATGTGGCAGATCAGGACGCGACCTCCCAGCCAGTCCTGCATGGGGCTGGAGGACTCTGAAATGGCATCAGCGCTCTGCTGTAGACCAAGAAATTTTATTATTATTATTTTCTGCTCCTATCTGCTATATTATCATGGTTTACATTTTTTTCATGCTTGTAACTCTTAATCATAATCATTTGATTTTCGGGTTTCAGGTCAGGTTTACAGCAGTCAGTGGGAATGGCGGTGACTTGCCCAGTCACACAAGGTGAACAGCCCAGAGCGGAACCCTGGTCCATCCCCTCCATCGTTTCACCCTTTTACAAGATACCTCCTTTTCGGCAGAATAGCTGCCAGTTTTGGAAAGCTGCTCACAGCCCATGAAGTCTGATATACAGAGGCTTTGTTTGCCCAAAACAAGCTGGTATTACCCAGCCACAGGAGCCATTGTATACGGCATTCTGCTCCTGTCATTCATGCATCCTTTAACAGCCCATCTGCTGTAAATAATCCTTCCAAAACCTCAAATCTTGCCGAGACTGAGGACACAGCTTCAACATTCAGTATTATAACATAAGGACTCTCTGTCACCAGGGATGTTTGCCAGAAAAGCTCAGACTGACCCAGAATTACCGTTGCTGCCAGGCTCAGAAGCGGTGCATTCACCAGCCTGACCTGACCCAACTCTCCAGAAGATTTATCTTTTACTTTTTTTAACATGCTCTCTGAAAGTAGGTAACCTGCCAAGAAGCCAACCAAGGCCCAGCCCTATGCCTGATAAACATCACTCCATGAGGATTTCCCAAGCTTTGGGGAAAGTTAAGCAATTCTCACTTCACAGCGTTTGCAACTCTCACAGAAAGCCATTGCTGTATATAACATTATTCTGTAGACAGAAGCACATCAGAACCTATGCTAGGAAATGGAGACGAGGGCTGAAGTAGCAGATCATGCAACCACCACCAAAAATAAAAACTGTCACTCTGTCTATGAAATGTCACAAAGCCTCGAGTGATTGTTCATTCTAAATACCACTGGCACCAAAGTGTTTTTGAATTACTATAATTACTAAATGAACTCAAGAAAAGCAAAACCTGCAACTGCCAATTGACAAAACAGTCATTGTGTGCAGGGAGATTGCTGGCCACTGAGGCAACGAATCCTTTTGGTTTGCCAGGGCAGGAGGTAACATTCTTCCACCAGGCAGAAGTAACCAGAAGCTGACTGTGCTCAATGGTCACGCGAGACAGCACTAAAGGTGCGAGTCATTATGGGGATTCGGTCTCAGTTGTGGCAGTTCATCCTTCAAAATAACAAACAGCTGTGAAATGTCAAAAGTTAAATAGCGTGTGTATCTGAACTGATTTCCTAGCAGGTTTCTTAGTAAATGAATTGCTGTTGACTTAGAGGAGTGATATTTTCTTGAGGGTAAGCAATCATCAGTAATTCCCTTTCAGGTCTTTCCGATTGAACTTTGAAATACTAAATAGTTATAGCCAGCACATGGCTGACAGCAAATTCATCTTTAAACTTGACTGCAGTGATGTACCAAGTCTTTTGCAGGCTGGAAAAAACCATTTCAAGTAATAAAGGGGAAAATGTTATAGACGATGAAGCATTAATATTGCATCATTCCAGTATCACACACACACAAAACACTCCAGCACTACATTCAACCTCTGCTCGAAGAGAAGAGCTCATTTTCATAAGAACTCAACAGTGAAAAACAGCTCTCCTCACCCGCTCCCCCGCCCTCCTCAGCCAGGGCCGCTGTGATCACCGGAGGCTGAGGACGCCCCATCTGGTGGTGAAAACAGCGATAGAAACGGCAACAGAAAACCTGGGAGCTGCTGCTCCTCACTTCTTGGTGTGAGAGACCGTGCACACCCCAACACCAGCACTTCCCGGAGCAAGGCTGCAGAAATGACAGCGCAGTGGCAAAATGGCTTGCTTTGAGCTTACCACAAACACTTAAAAATGGCTCTTGCGCTGTCACAACATGCCGTGCTCTACTGCAGGCTCCAAGTTTCTTCTAGCAGTAGCAGTGTTTTAAAATCATTCATTCTAGTTTATTTCTTTGCTTTATTGTAGTGACTTCTTAAGAATACAAGTTTGACACAAACACTCTTGACCAGAACAGTTTGTCTCCAAAGGTAAAGGCTATTTTTTCATTATTATTATTTCTGTCTTGAAGACGCCAGCTTCCTTTGCCCTTACTTTACAGAGAAAAAAATGTTTGTGCAGGTGAGGTCTGTACCAGGTGGAGAGCACTGTGTGTACAATTCCACGGTGCCAGGGTCACCGCGTTTTCTTTACACAACAGCATCAACATAACACAGAGGGTAAGTGCGAACATTTGCACATACAAAAAAGGAAGCAAACACTGCAACAGCAAGCAACTTCAGCCCTTCTCTAAGTCTCAACAGAGGAAGATTGAGGTGAGCCTGAGAACAGTTTTACCTGTTGATACTCTCTGTGTCTGAGACAGGCAAGCAATTCAATGCCAGTGTTCTCTTCCTACACCCAACAGCTGTGTACGTAATTAAATATCCTGTTGGCAGCAAAGTCCTAGCTCAGTATAGCAGAGTTGTAAAGACAGGAAAAATTGTAAGACTTCAACTGTTACTTCTATCTGTACTGAGTAAACAGCTTTTAGGAATCATAATGTTTGCCACAGCCACGTTAAAGCCAGGAGTGTATCTATCCACTAAGGAACTTGTTAGCAGCTCAGCCTAAATTGCCATCTTTATTCCAGTTGTCCCCTCAACAGGCAACAATATTCACTAAACATGAAGAGTAACCAAGTATCCAAGTGTAGAAAAACTTCCCCATGAAAGAGATGGGAGGGTAGGCCTTGGACCGCCTCTTTAAGTACACAGTAAGTGCCAAATAAGTTGATTGCTGACAGTTGTATCAGCTGAGCTTTCCAACTGCCCTTCTGGCAGTTTTAAATTTAAAAAAAAATCATTTTAGTTTGGGGAAAATCCTGATAAAGAGAATCATGCTGATGAATATAAAACAAACTACAATTAACATTATCCATAATAGCCAGTTGACTGATTTCTTTGCATGCTGTTCCAGGCGGTCAGATTCATCCTTGAGCTTCTCAAAGTTCTGGTCTGCCATCCTGAGAGAATGCGAGAGTGTCTGGGGAGGAAAGAGAACAAAAATGGTTTCAAGTTCAGATTTAAAAAGTTGTGACCACTATTTCTTCCAACAGAGAAAAGCTTCAATTGCACTACAGACGCAGGCAGGTATTGCCTCCAAGTCTCGCCACTCTAATCTCACCCAGAATCAAGTGACAGGTACAGTATTTCACACATGAGCACTTTAACCTTCTGGGTTGCAAAACTGACAGTTTAGCACCTCAACGTGCGCTACCTGGTTATCTTGTTTTATCACATTCTGTGCAGCCAGAGTGTTGTTTTTGAGACTGCGAGCCAAACTCAGCATTTCTTCCGCTAACTTCTCCTGCATGTCCTGATGGTGCTGTAACACAGCATCCAGCTCGACTGCCGACTGCTTCTCATCAGGTGCAAGACCTCTGCAAGAGCATAAAGAAAAAAAATGGAATTAGTACTTCCTTGTGGGTCAACCTCCCAAGGTTTCCCCAGACTCTGCAACTCTGACAAAATAAGAACAGTTAAATCAGCTGAAGTAATTCTATTTAGCTTTCCACCAGCAGGCACTTCACCCAAATGGAAGTACATCTGCGATTTAAAGGCCGCTGGGAAAGCGATTCCCAAAACACTGAGCATCGGAACAAGAAATTTTTACTTACTTCCGCTTCCTTATGTTTAACTCCTCAGAATCTGGAAAAAAAGAGTTAAATTTGTGTTTTAGCATATTATAAATTCCCATGCAATCATAAGCTGAAGAAACAAGCTTCCTGTAAGGAATTTTCAGCTGTCCCGATCCTATTTGGTCCCCTACCCCGGAGAATAAGGATTTCAAATGCCTACCTGCTTTCCACAGGGAGAAAACATAAAACATCAAACATATGGCTGACAGAAAATACCTGATGAATCATATCCCTGAGGGCATGGTTTAAGCCCATGTGTCTTCGTGTTCTCTTTCAGGACATGTCAGATTGGCCTAGCTCCAGCCACTGTAACAGCAGCTATGGAAAACAAATTAATTCCTACCAGTTCCCTACATTAATAACATGGCTGTATATTTAAGAACAACTGAACAACACCTACTCTAAGCGCCTAAAATCACATGATTTGCTCAAAGCAGAAGAGACCAGGAGCAACAATAAAGGTAAATTGTCCTTGCTAATTCTATAATCAGAGTGTCTGTTTCCGTATGCCTTCTAGAAAAACAGGTTTCTGCAAGTCCCTGCTACCACACAACTAACAGCGCTCAGGTTTTAATCTTTTAGGGTTTTTGGTTTTGTTTGTCTTTAAAATCTGCTATCTTAAAAAGAAATAAGCCACTAAATTAAAAGTGCGCTTTGGGCAATCTTCAATACCTGACCTTCTTTCTCCCCCTGCAAGACTCAGGTTAACTGAAGTCAGAGGAACAACAAATTAAACTTACCATCGATAGCCAAGGGGTCCTGAGAGACAGAAAGAAATAAAACATATTACAAAGAGCAGTGATAAAAGAAATTGTCCAGGCCTGGCATAATGCCTGTGCCCAGTATTTAGACTATTCACACCAGAAAAAGGTGACTCCCCACCCAGCCTGGGACACATCTGAGGCACAGCCACCAAAGGCAGCTGAACGCCACAAGAGACAATCTGTGAATGAACAGTAAAGAAGCAGCAGGACCAAAACATACTGTACCAAGCAGCTCACTCCTCATCTTGCCTGTGCAACGAGCCTTTGTCTGCAGATGAACTGTTTTAGTAGCTGGAGTTCGCTCTTTGATTGTTGTAGGGGTACGTCCAGGGGCCAAAAACTGATTTGCCAGAGCCTTTTCAGTCGATGAAGGCTGTGAGTAGGAAGAAGCAATAAAGACTCATTAACATCACATTCTGCAGTGTGAGACCACCTGGATGTGTAACCAACAAGGATGCAGGGAGCACTTCCACAGTTGCTTCCCACAGAACAGCAAAGTCAGTCTGAACAGCAGCACTGGCTGCACCTGCACTAATTGCAGTACAGGTTATTGGCATTTCATAGTTCTCCAGATGCATGCGATACTGTCCAAAAAAGGCATCAGGCCTAAAGGACAGTACCTGCCCCTGCATCCCATGCCAAAGAAGTAAATAGATAGAGACAAGATGTACTTTGCTTTTGAAAAGGAGGAAAGGCGTTTCAGATTTCATACTATTTTTTAACAAAACACAAAAATCCAATGTATTTATTCACATTTTTACAAGGACTGCCTGATGAGATTTTAACAAATGTTATTTTGAGACATAAGGCAAACATAGGAACCAAGCAAGGAGGTGAATATAAGCAAAGGATACTTAAGCCTTTTCAAGCTGAAGCAACAGATCTTACCAATTTTTCAGCTTCTAAAAGTCCCTTTAGGAAGTCCACTTTGCGAGAGTATTCATTCAGCAGCTCTGAGGCTGGCTTGCTATTGGAATTGAAAAACAAAAATAGTATGAAATCAGTATTTTTATTAGAAACTACCAGGTGATTCTTTAAAGCAGCCCTTTCTAACAGAAGTAGTCCCAGGACAGGAATATGCTTGCACATCCCTGCAAACCACCTCTTCCAAGGCACGGACAGCTTGGGGCATGGGCACTGCCCAGGGAACTGTGTCAGAAAACATGACAGATTTGCACAGCTCCTTGCAGGGCTGTGTGGTGCCAACGTTGCAGGCACAATTTCTCCTCTACTAGAAGCTATTTCCGCAGAAAAGCGGTATTACTGTGGTACTCGCAGGCTGTGTCTATCTTACAGGTAAAAAGGCCAACCAAAGGCCGGCCACCCGCCCACCTGATTCAGAGCTCACCTGGGCTGCTTCTTCAACTCCCGCAGCATGTCTTCAAGAGCGGCCACATACTGAGGAAAAAAAAGCCTTTAAATGACAGTGTTAAGGAGAAATAGTGTCTGGCAGAGGCTGCTGCACGGCTAACAGCGAGGCTGGAGTTTTAACACTCCGCAGGCACTCTCTGCCTCAGTTTCTTTCAAGAGGACAGAAAGGCTGGAGGCTCCCACGCCGCCTGCTTTTCCCGGTTGGGGTCCCCCCCAGA
>NW_010159955.1:0-2730 GCF_000695765.1 Mesitornis unicolor
CTTGAAGATATATAGAGGGATATAGAGGGATACAGTAAAGTTGTAACCCAGAAAAAAGCACCTTCCAGCCCACACAGCCCACAGGATATTTGATGCTGTCTGATGAATCAGAAAATACTACTTACGGTAATCATGGAAATCTCCAGGTTCACATCACTGTCATGTTTGTAGAAATTCGGGCACTGTGACAGAAACCTTGAGTTAATGAAGGATCACACTGTATTTGGGAATGATGAGAAGATCTAAGATGAATTTGGGGAAGCAAGGAAAGTTTCTTCATATTTATGAGAGATGTTAGAGTAGTAACATTTTGTGTGTGACAAATTCACTGAGGTTGACAGACTTCCTCAAAATCACAGTGCTGAGTTAAACCTGTGGCGAGAGGGGAAATGAAACAGAATTCATAAAAGTGAATAACTTGCGGACCCTAAAACTGAACCCAGTTGTGCTACAGTGCTGGATTTTCATCCTTTTCAACTTCTAGCAGTTATAATCACTTAAAAATGTGTGTTTATTTTTCTTGATGTGACAGAATAATGCAAAATAATTGTTGCTCAGTTGAATTCTGATTTGTCACTCAGTCCAAGTGCTTTCGTCTTTTTTTTACCATACTTAGTAATTACTTGGAGCCAGTTCTTAACACCTTGCCCGTGGCTATTTTCTCATGACTACTGTTACAGCTCCTAACACACATGTGACTGTGTCACTCTCAAACTTGACGCAAATAAACCCCTCATCTCTATTCGCACTGGTAAGCTGATAATTTTCTTTTGCAAACTTTGTCCAGTCCTCCTATGAAGGACTAAATTGAACCAATGTTACTTTTGTTATCCTTTTTGGCAGCGCTGCACTTATTTTGCTGTGTTTTCACAATCATTTTTTTTAATCCTAAAACATACTGCCATTTTTGCAACTTAAATTTAGGCACTACCTAGACTTGTATCACTTGCTGCAATTATGTGGCTTGCAGTACGTGAACTGTTTTTTCATTTGGTTTATGTTGCTTTGGTGTTTTTTGTTGGTTTTTTGTTTGGTTGGTTTTTTTTTGTGGAGTTAGATTTTAGGCCTATTTGCTTTTCTTTCTAAGGAATAGGTATCATGGTCATGGTACTTTGCATTCTATGTCCATAGCGTTGTGATAGTGCAGTGGGGTTTCTGTCAACATCTTCATACATGTTATGCAGGCACTAGTGGTTGTAAACCATTGCAAAGGAATGTACTGTGGAATGTATCTTGTGTAATTTTCCAGATACAGTTTTAGACTTTGCTTATTTTGTATACTATTATTTCAGAACAGCTTTCTTCAGCTCACTCATAAAGTTTTTGCCCATAGTCCCCCCTTTTCTCATAGGGTCCTAGGTTGCTTATGAGATTAGAAAATGCCAGCACACTCACCTGGCATGTTCTGATATTTTTTTTGCAATAATTATTTTTAGACATAATGCCAGGATGTATCTTTGAGTGTTTTGGTCCAGAAAAGTCTGGTCATGTTTCAGGTACTCAGTAGTCTGGAAGGTTTTCAGGCAAATTGCATTTTTTCTGAAATTTGCCACATTCTTAGCATGCTTGCTTTAAATTAACTGATAATTTATTTCCCATTAAAAAAGAACAGGGAAAAAAGTACATAAGAACCAATTCTCCTCTTATTGAGAAGGAAAGGTTTTAACTAGAGCTCAATAGTAATTTCAAGTGCTATGCAAAATTTTTTTTCTTACAGATTTCTGTTCTTTTAAAGACTCTTCTTTAACATTCTAAGTGAATATTATTTCAGCTTGCTTTCTATTTTCAGAAATTGCACAGAGTAATCCACCTCTACTTAATAGTGCCTATAATCTAATCTGCATACTAAATTTCTGCATAAGATAGGAACAAGTTCCAATAATTAGTTTAAACAGCCTTTAAATAGTACACTTCTTCACATATATTCTAAGTGTAAATGATCATGGGATCAAAAGTATAAATTGTTTTAGTTTACAGAGAGATTGTTGCTTAGACACATGCCAGTTTTTGCATGGTAATAAGGCAATTCGTTATTGTATGCTAATCTGTTATTTTTCTATTTTGAAAGTGTAATGAATGCTCGATAGGTTGGAATATATTTGCATAAACTATTATGGGTCAAATTCATGAATCTTCTTTTTGAGTTTGTTACGAGACATGAAAATACTCTAATTGAAAGAGATCCTTAATATATCAGAATTTGTCTGTGAAATTTCCATCAGAAATTGAACAAAAAGAGAACAAGATTGTTTTTTATAAAAAAACAATCTCTTTCAGAGAAAACACTATCAAACAAATAACTTTTCTTATCAGGAGAGCTTCTTATACTGTTTCTTCGTTGATTCAATCCAAACACTAGTGAAGTGACTTTAGAAAAAAGATTGGCAATGGAGAAATCAATTAAGAATTTGGCAAAAATTTTATTCATTTATGATGTGAGACAGGGAAGACATGTACATTATTTCAGTCAGTAAGACAGAGGGATTTACTGTTTTATAAGTAAATTAATAAGGCCAAGG
Source organism: Mesitornis unicolor (assembly GCF_000695765.1). Taxonomy (NCBI): domain Eukaryota; kingdom Metazoa; phylum Chordata; class Aves; order Mesitornithiformes; family Mesitornithidae; genus Mesitornis; species Mesitornis unicolor. Next base: position 2,520 of record NW_010159955.1, read on the forward strand.
CATGGCTCTTAGCACTAGCACTCAGTTCACCATGCTGCTATAGAGGGAGCAGTGAACAAGGTGTTGCTTATGCCAACTACCTCTCAAACAGTGCATCAGCAAAATTCAGGGCTTAGGATGGCTGATCACCACTCATAAATTTGCTTGGAAGTACCCACACTCATTTGAGGACTTGAAGAGTTTGGCACATGGTGTATCAGTTAGTTCTAGG
>NW_010159955.1:2761-14148 GCF_000695765.1 Mesitornis unicolor
TGTCTAAACAGTCTTATTTACCAGTGTAGATACAGGTTAAATGAGTGACTGCAAGTTAAGTAATCAACTCATTTTTGTTCATCTTAGTTAGCCTATGATGAATTTATGTACTGCATATTCTAGGTTAGTGCACACAATGTAAATACTGGTTTCTTTGAATGGAATTTCAAAATGTTGGCCAGGACTTGCACCTGTCTATGAATTTAGCTCCTAAAATTTAAGTTTCTGAAAGTGTTGCTCACAGCATTAAGTACACGTGCAACCTATAGTAACAGAGAGAATAAGAAAATCTAGGTATAGAACATTTTTTAATTGATGATCAATAGCACAGTATAACTTCTGTTCTAAAAAAGTTAGGCAGTTATAAGGTATCAATCGAATTCTATAATGCCATACATATTGATAGAACAGTAATTTATTTTAAGAATAAGGCATTCTGAAAGATCACATTAAATGACTGAATAATACCAGAAAACTTGAGTTACTGGACAATTTTCCAGAAGCTCTCCTGCAAAAAGAACTGCAGATGCTGTGCTGTCTTCTCCTCTCAATGATGCCTGGTGTGCCAGCACAGCTAGAAGACTACATTTATCTCCCTACACCTCATTTGAGTCCCTTTTTAATGCTGACATCTGTTCAAATCTTAATTACCACATTACCACAAATAGTCCCTTGTCAAATCTAACCTAATTTAAAAATAGCTCAAAAACAGAAGTGCAAAATGTGTCTCTGTGTAATACAATGATGTTTTATTAATAGAGTAAATGGATATATCATTTGCATAATATCAAAAGCATCAAGATTGCAAGGCTTTTTGTTCAATTTTTGGTGATTTTTTGCCTTAAAATATATATTGTTGATAAATTTTGCATATATGAAAACTGACTCAAGCACATCATATTTGGAAGAATGATCCATAATATTCCTGAAGAAACCTTTTTTGGTGTGATATACAGCAGTTTTCTAGTTATATGTCTCTAGGTGATAGCTTTTACAGAATAACTACAAGCATTATTATTAAAAAAAGGAAAAAAATGTTTAACTACCAACACTGAATTACTTTTGATACCTAAATATTGAGCACATTATGAAGTGTTTGAAATAAGTATTTGAATTGCATAACCAGAGTGTTAGAATACTTCCTATCTTCTAACAATTCAGAGTAACTCAGTGGCCTTTCTTACATGATGCACATATTTTCAGAGGCATTGAAAGACCTTTAAAGGTCATTACCAGGTGTGTCCAGCTCCATATGTGCCTGCCAAATATTACCACATTGTTTATCTTTCTTAATGATACTGTTCAAGCCTTTGTACAGTCTCATGGCCTTTAAACATCAGGTGAAGTAGCAGAATCTTGATGGTTAAACTCTCAACAAAAGTGAAAATTTGCCCCTTAGGGTTACATGGATTGCAGGGCTTTCAGGTGCATCTAACCCCTCATTAACTGTAAAAGAGATGTGAAGAATTTCAAAAATATTATCCAGGCTAAGAATAAAGGGTGCCTTCCAGTATATTGCTGATCTATGCGTAATTAAAGAAAAAAACAAACAAAAAACAAACAAAACCAAAACAAAACAAGAAACACAAAACCAAAAACAAACCCCACAAACAAACAGAAAATGTTAAATGGACAGGCCTTGAAGGGAAAAACGTATCTCTATATTTGGACCTTCCTGCTTATACACTCAGAGGATGATAACCAAGGCTAATATCTTTCCAAAACGTGATTAGTAAGTATCATGTCATCCCAGCTGTTGGAAAAATAAGAGCTATATCTGAAGCTTATAAATTCCCCTTACTACATGGGTCATTGCTTTTGGGGAAGGCTTTCAGGCAAAATCTACCAGATTGGACTTGAGACCTGGATAATCCTTAGGGTTTTCCTTCAGTATAGCTCATCTGTGTGAGGGAACTTTATTAATAGGTCTGTCAAACCTCAGAATACAAAAAATCACTTTGTAGAATGTCAGTTAGTTGTTTTCGTATCAAGTTGAATGAAACAGACTGATTGTTTCTGAAGTCCCATGGGTGTTCTGAGGTGCTGAAGGGACACAGGAGGTTAAGCCTGAGAAGTGATACCAGCAAGCACATCTAGCCAGTACCCTGTGGGAGTACTTCATAAGAGGCACGTGTTGAAACAGCCCGAAAATTGCTTGACCCAGCCAGAACTGATTTGTGGTTCATAAACCTCCAGGTATAGAAAAGGAAGATGTTGTAAAGTATTTGCTTCTTTTCTGTCTGAAAGATCCCTGCAATAAAGAAGACCACATGTGTTTATAAAACTAGCAATGTTGTTACTTCTATGCTGCATCATGTAATTTTGTGCTTCTCCAGTTAAAACCCAACTGTGCCATCTAGATAGCAGATTTCTGTGGTGATCTAGATAAGGTTCACAGCCTCTGCAATTCTCATATGAGAACCTGAATGTTTGAGAGATGCTTTTGATTTGTAAAAAGTCATTACCATTTAGGTACATCTGTTATTTTTTGTGAATTATTTGATTGTGGTAGTCGAGCAATGGAGGACAATGTTGTAAATCAATGTTAGTTATATAATCTATGTGAATTGGTCACTTTAGTGTCTATGCCTTAAGAACTCTGGCCACCATGGTGCAGAAACTTGTTTGATTTTGAGCACGGAAGCACTCTTACTGACTTTTCTGATGAATTAATCATTCCTTGTAAATACATTCAATCTCTGTATTTTGCCATTGGATAGGCTTCTAAATACACACTTAAGTGATACACTTATCTTGGGGGTTCTTTTTGTGAAAACAGTGTACAGTAAACTATATGGTGCCAAGACACTGTAAAGAGGTAACTAGAGGTAACATTTATTATGCAGTTCTAAACATATGTTATACCAACATTAAAGGTCATGCCCTCTGATTGCATAAACTTTATTCCTCCAAAATACAGCTTTTAATCATTGTACTTTAAATGAAAAGCACAAATAAGTATGTTATGTTGCCTTACACGCTTATACATACACTTGTATTTAGTTTGCAAGCTGAGAATACTCGTACGTTCATAAAAAGATAAGTGAGAAATATCTTCAGGTAAGCTTTAGAAGAAAAGCAAAATCTAAACTTGGGTCTTAACATTTTCAATTCTCTGATACGTTTTAAATTCATCAACCCACCTGAGTGTTAGAAGACTCAGATGATGATATTTTATTTGAAGATTTTTAAATCTGAGATCATGTCTTTCAAGAAGTCTAATGAATGTTGGTATTTGGATAGCCTGTTGCATATTAAGAATGTCTATCTGCTGGCTTGTCATACATAACATTCTTTTTTTTTGTCATGCCTTTTGTGAATAAAAAACTAAGAATCTTCGGAAATTTTGAATAAGACCGATCAATGCATTGAAAAAAATCAAGTAATGCCTCCCCTCTAACAATTATGTTATCTTGAAGTATTAAGAATGTGAAATTATGGCTAGAGCAGGCAGCTGAATTTGCTATTTTCTGATCTCTGTACTCTTAGGAAAAAGAGAATGTGCTTTGTTCATTTTCCCAAACTTTGAGCGTATGGGACATCAATGATTTTTAAAGAGCTTAAGGAGTGTGAATCTGCTGAACATAAGGTGATTTAGCTCAAATCGTTTTATGCAAGAAGAACAGCATACAAGTATTTGCCTTTATTTTCTCATATCTTTTTGTTATGCAGAAATTAACGTATGTCTATGATCCAAGCCATGCTAGGATCTTTCCTGCAAAAACAATACGAAACTTCCCTCTCTCTCCCTCCAAATAAATGGACTGAAGGTTGGGGCATGCAAGAGAAACAAGTTACTCTTGCCCTTGCATAGTCTGGTCCATGCTTAGTTAAACACTGTGTTATTTGGCTCAACTTTACTCTGCTCTAGAGTACAAGTGTAAAAATTATACCAGGGTTTTGAGTAGTTTCTGGTTTTGTGTATTTCGTTCTATCTAGTGATGGATTTTATTTTATGGTTTGTTCATTCTAGCACAGGTTAACACCATAACACAGCATCGACTGAGTTAGCTGAGTTCATTTTTTGTGTGGAATGGCTTTCCCACAGCTATTGAGTTACATCTGTGAGGCTTCAGTAAAAGCAGCTCATGCTTAGAGTCCATTTTGGATTACCAAACCTTTATCATGTATAATCACATGAAAGCAAGAAGTCCACTGACCGCACTACCCCACAGCTGGCTGCTGGGGGAATTAATCTGTTTTCACATTTAAACGCAGCAGATTTTTTGATAGCCAGTGGGAACTGTGTTCAGTGATGCATAATTTAAGAGTTTAAATTTTCTAATGAGTATCTATGTAATTGCATGCTTTTTGCCTGTGAATGAGGCAAGAATCAGAGAATGCTGTTCAAAATTGTTTTCTAATTATTGAGCCAACTACCTCAAAATACACCCGCAGCTCTCAATCCTTTCTAATTTCTGTCATGTTGCATCTGCTTTCTTAGTCTCCTCAATAGCATTTAAGAACAACAATGCTTTTTATCAGTCACAGCTTGCTGTCTATATCAGGAGTGCTAAGATCAATACCATGTACTCTACCTCCAGAGGAGATCAGTGCATTTTATGCTTAAAACTTAGTGTGTCATCAGCACTTCTCTTTTAGAAATGGTAATAGAAGCCTGCAGCACTAAGGACCTTGCCGGAGGCTTGCACACTTGAAACTAGGAGCAAGTCTGTTGCTGTAATTGTAGCTGGTTGTTATGCCTGTTAGGTGGGTTGCTTTAAATGTATGCTTCCTTTTCCATCTTTTCATGTGTCAGTCTCAGAAGTTTGGAGGGGCTTTAAAAACAAAGTGGGATTCAGTAAATGCATAGATGACATTCAGTGACTTTTGAGGGGTTAAAAAGGAGATAAAGTTCTGAAATGGAAAAAGGAGCTTTAGCTTTTCTTCTTCAGTAACTGAAACATTTTAGTCTCCTAGTCCCATTTACTCACTTTTACAAATAGTGTTATATCATTATATTGTGAAGTATAGTCTATATGTCTCAGCAACTAGTTGATTAATTATCTCTTCATTCTGCAGTGATCCAGTTCCCAAAATCAAAGATGCGTAGATTCACGTACTGGATAAAACTTTTTTTCAGGGTTTTCAATCCAAATGTGAAACAAGTAGAGCTGGTCCTTGCAGTCTTTGAACAAGAACAGGTTGTAGTGACTTTGCTTTCCTGAGGAGCAAGCACTTTCTCAGGGCCTTGATTGGATCCATCGCATTTTCCCATAGGCCTTAAAGATTAGGATGCCTAGGTGGTAAATAGTAAAATTTGTTTAGCCACTAACAAAGTAGCACAGTAGTTGTATGGTCCACACATACTGCAGGGAGATAAATTTACTGTGTGAGTATGATGCATCTCCTTGGTCACGACTGTCCTATAGAGGATGTCCTCAGATGGTGGATGTTACTCAGTTAATTGATTTCTAAGACACTACCTTGTACAGGGACATCATATATATCTTGCTACTTCTTCTCTGGTGATGTTAACCTCTGTGTACCATATTGAAAACGCTGCCTGATCTTAGTCCTGGCAATGATCTGGATCCTATAAATTTCTGTTCTACATTGCTGTCTTTGATAATGTAACAGCATACACATTCTCTTCTCAGTCTTCAGCCATGGAACTTGTGTTACTGGAATTACATTTCTGAAATGGGTGCTTGCTCAGCATTACATATTGCTAAGATAAAAATATTTCAAACTAATTATTCTTTATTATTTGCCTGTCACCTTGATATTATGCCATCTGCCCATATTTATCATTACTCCATGCTGGGCTTCTTTTCTAGACATATTCACCTTTCTTTCCAATTCAGTGCTTACCCAGTGCTGGTGAAGTCAGGTATTCAGTCTCTATTTCTCATTCTTTACTGAAGGGGATTGTCTGTTCATTCATCACAGAAGCACAGTCCTCTCTGGCTTCTCAAGTGAGTATTGCTCTTCTTTGAATACACAGAAATGTGCATTCTAAATTCTTCTTTGCTAATGTGATCCGTTTTTCTTGCTTGAATTTGTTCATTGGACCCCATCTGCTGTGCTTCACATTTTCTGAGCATCCACCTAACTGCACGTACATAATTGTAATTTATAGATGTACATACATAAATATCTACACAGGTGTGTTTTTTTCCAGTGCAAAATAGTGTCCTATGAATTCCATCTTTGTTTTGCCACTGTGTTTTCTTTGACTGCTTCTGATCTTGTCACCCTGGACACTTCCTTTTAGCCTATAAACAGCATCCTTGTTGCTCACACATAAATAGGGACAGAAATTTTTCATAAATTCAGGTTGTATTTAATTAATGGAACATCTGTTTGTTATTGCTGTTCTTGAATTGTCTGTCCTTAAAAGCAGGACTGTTTTCTTGTGTCTCTGAAAGATGTGCATCTTTGACATGGTAAACAAATAACCTCAAGTTGGAAACCAGTACAAAATTCGTATCTCAAGAAATTTTCTCCCATTAGGCATCAGATTCTATTTGCTGCTTATCAGAGACAAAGTAAAGTGCTGGTCTTTCATGCATTTGTATGTATAAGCATATTTCTTGAAACAAAAGATGAAGTTATGTTTTTCAGAGTATTCTTATTAATGTAATAGTGGCACTGTCATTTGACCAGTTTTGGCAGAAGAATCAGTTTTTAGTGCCTCTTAGAACTGGGATGCCTGGTTTTCAGTTTAAATTAAACCAGCTTTGGGTTGTTTTTTAATCTCGGGAAAAGATCTTGCATTACATAGCCAAAAAAACCCACCACCTTTATATTGTTTTTCCATATGTAGAACACTGGTTTTAAGTCATTATTATTAACTAACACTAATCACTAAATGTTTAAGTATTACTATTCTTAATTAAGTGTAAAAACATTTATATAAATGTGGAACGAGTAGTTTAGGTAAAAATGCTTTTACTTAGGTAAAAGTATGTACACTGAAGTGTTTTTACATGCAGTATTTTTCTCCCACCTGTAAAATGTAGATTCAATGTTTTATTACTATATTTTATTCCATGTAGTACATAATAGAATTACTGGTAAGAGAAGAAATTGTTGCAGTTAACTTATTTTGATTACTCTTTAAATTTCTGTAGCTTTCAATATGCAAACAGCAGCATCCAACTAATGTTCTTTTCATTTCATTAGTAAAATGAGGAAACTTTATTTATGTTAAAATGTAAATAGTTTGCTAGAACAGCATCGCTATATATATAGACAGAACAGATGTAATATGCAAACATTTTTGGTTTTCATGCCTTTCTGAATGATAGGAAATCTTTTCTGAATTCTGTTTTAGAGTTTGGTTTTTTTTCATATAAGAATCCAAGTGATGGAGCTTTTGCTATGTTTCTCTATTGAGTTGGGCCATGATTAAGCAGTTGTGCATCCTATACAGCTGATGCTGGTTGTCTGTATGGTAAAAATTATTCCTTGTATCACTACTTACTGACTATATTCATCCACGATGTCTGACACTCTACATACTGACAGTGGAAAGAAAACTTCTGTAGTCGCTAGTATTGCATAAACAAGTTTAAATAGTGTATCGTCCTGTGGGCGACCTCAGCTGGGCTGAGGCCCTTGGACAGAGTGACTTTGACCTTGAGAAGATTCCAGTCTACCCTTGAGAGAATAAACAGGAACAAGAAGAGCCGCAAGGTAAACAAGTTTGTCGAAAGTGCTGACAGCAAACTGAGGGGTGTGTGTTCCTTTGGCGGAAGTGCTGAGATGTGATGAACTGTGAAAATATTATCCAATAAAAAAGAAACATAGTAACTTTGAACCAATGAGAAGAAGACACACCTGGGAAGAGAGAGTATAAATAGATGAGGAAGTAAAACAATAAAAAGCCTTTTTGTGCTGCGCCAACACTTCTTGTCTTGTCGCTTTGTCTGTCCCTACCGCGACATTTCCTCCTTCTGTGTCCAAGGTGTTCTGTCTCATGGGAAGTCACAAAATAATTTTCAACAGTTTAGAATGGATGAAGAGAGTTTCTCTTTCCAGTCTACAGGTAATGCATGCTCTGTGTCTCTAAGCACGTGGTCGCTCTTGGCTCCGCTTCACTTGAAAAACTGCATTTGTCCATCAGAGCAAACATTTCTCTTCCTCCACTGAGAGACACTTTGCTAAGCATACTCCACTCAACGTAAGTGCAATAAATCCCAAACGAGTATTAGGAAGCTTTCTTTATGACCTGTAACTTCCACTAATCTGTTTTGCTGGTGCTTGGAATGTTGTTTTGTTGTAGTAGGTTATCCTTCATAGGAAGAAGTACTTAATTCTGGATGTAAACTTGTATTTATGAGTTCGGGAAATAGCAAACCCTAACGTCTCTTGGAATTTATATTTATGGAAAATTTGTATATCCATGATATAGAAAAATGGAGTGCCCATGGCACAGCACGTGGTGACTGTGGCTGTGTGTGTGTGTGCATAGCTTCCCATTTATATTTGCATCCATTCTTTACAGTAAGCATGTTTAATTCAGATAGATTGTATCGTCTTACAGTTACAATGGCTGAAACAATGCTTGAGATAAATTTGCTTAAGAAGGAAAGGATTTCACTATTCTAGTATCTTTCATACAAATTCACTGATTTGTATTTACCTGCTTTGGTTTTCATCATACTTCTCTTAAAAAAGGAAAAAAAAAGTTAAATACAGTAGATACTTCTTTTGGAGTGTTGCAGCTGTATTCTTTACCACATCTTACCCAATTAACCAGTGCATTTCACAAAAATAGTATCTCAAGGCTTGGGCAAGAAAAACTGCAATAACGCTAAGTGGTCAGTTCTTTCTGTGATCGACAGCCTTAAGGTGGTGTGGTTTTTAAATATTTTGTTTTGTTTTCGTTAGAGTCTAAATGAAAGGTATCATATAAAGAAGTCATACTCTCTGTAAAAGAATAGTCTCCTTGGTGAAAGAGCAACTATGTTTTTGATTTCTCAGGGCGTCTTACTCTATGATGAATGAATAGACATTCCTCTTCAGCAAAGAATTAGAATTAGAAGAGAATGAAGAGGCTGATTACCTGCCAATTGAATTAGTTCCTTAACAAAATCCCTGGTTTTCTTTTGTACAAAGGATTTTGGCAGCTGTTATTGGGTTTTCTTTTTAATTCCGTGAGATTTATGAAAGGAGAGACACAGCAGTCATGATGTAAGTTTATGCAGGAGGAAGTAGCAGGGGGAAGAAACGCTAGAGTTCCTTTCACACTTTGAAAGATAACAACCTCATTCATGTTGGAAGAAAAAAAAAATAATTAAAAAATCTATTATCATGTTTTAGTATAAGTGTATCTATTAAATAATTGAAAATAGTGACTAACTAAGAGTTATGATAAAGAGTATTCTTCTTCTTAAGGGAGATGTTTTGTGTGTAGGTTTTTCTCTTTTAGCTTTTTATGTAAGATGTCCTGAGTCTGAAAGTAAGTTTTCACTACAGTTCCTTTTTCAGATAGCTATCCAATAGAAACCCATACGCTGCCTGCCAATTAACAGTATATGACTTTTTCATTTATAAGTTCTCCCTTTTAAGTAAGCTGATACCTGCTAAAGAAAACTGATTTCTAATTATTTCTCCTGCTCATTTTGATATTACAGCTTTTGTTATGTGTTATTTGTCTTTTCTGGAGGTGAGTTACCTCAAGAAATCTTCAGCATATTCCGATCCAAAAGAGCTTCAGTCCTGCAAGTTGCCATGTGCCAATTCAACTCTGATGTAATGAGAACCCTGTTTCATGCAAGATTGGGATCTTCATTTTAGGTGTGTTAATCTATTCCCTCTAACTCAGTATTTCCTTAGAGAGATGTTTGTATTTAAGAAGTTAGATGTGTCATTACTTTGAGATTTCTTAAATACATATTTAAGATACTGGATTAGCGTGGAGTTTTGGGTTTTGAAGATTACAGCTTTCCTGTAAATTTTTTAACAACTGTGAGACCAGAAGGTGGGAGCTTTGTATAGGTAAGCAAGGATTCAATACATCTCCGAATTGTTAAAAGGTATTGAAGCTGATATGAGATTCTAGGAGGTTATAAATCTGAAGCTGTTGATTAGGGCTAGATTTCAGTATTACCAAAGTTATCTTTCCCAATTTTGGTTGTCTTAGAACGTGGAGATCTGTAATATCTCAAATGATGGATTAAAATCTATGGCAAGTGTGGAAAATGACTGAAAAACTTTATTTATACTTAAAAAATTATATATAAAAGAGGATGTATGCTTTAGTATTCTTACATTTTTATGACAGCAATTACATTTGACATTATTACTGCAATGCCCAAAGAAAAAGAATGATCTCTGTTATGCTTTGCTTTCATTACTTGAATTATTTAAAGAATAAATGTAAATTGCAATTGTGCGGTTGAAGTGTGCTACAGCTGCTTTTTCATAGCGTAAGCAGTAGCTGAATTATTTTGTTGACATTCTCTGTATGTTACATTTATTTAAAAATCGATAAAGAAGCCATATTAAATAAATGTATTTTATTAAACTGTGTGCTTTGTTTTTTCCATAATTCTGTCTATGCTGATGTTTTTCCAGCATCAAAAAAAAAAACCAGCAAAAAAAAAAAAGCTGCATGTCCCTTTTTACTTTGCAGTAGTTTTTGTTAGGCAGTTTATTAATGGCTTTATTAGGTAGGCTTTCATGTAGGTTATAGAATTGCCTATACGATTGAAGTCAGTTAAGTCTGAAGCTTTGTGAGTTGGAAAAACTTTATGAACCTTTACATAAGCTGTGTTCACAACAGTTTCGTAACAACTCTCTGGAACTGTTTTGGGAATGTATGAGAGATACTTGTTTTAAAACTCTAAAACCTAATTAATATTTGTAGCTAACCCACAGCATACTGTCAAAAGAAGTTTTTCTCTTCATAGTGACCTTTTAATACACTTTTAATTAAGCTTTGCCTTAACTTAATTTTCTTTTACAGAATAGCATTAAAATGTAATGACAAATTCTGTTGTCACTTATGCCATTTTGATTCCATTAGCTGGCTACAGAATGTGTCCATTAGTGTTTCAAAAACATATATCACAATTAAATACTTTATTTTAGTTATTTTAGGGCAACGTGCTTTCAGGAAATTGATTTTTGAGTTAAACACTGAACATGGTAAATCTGGGAAGCCTTTATATGCTACTAATTCTATTAATTATCTGTCAGATAGGGAATGGACTTCCATGTTTTGGAATGAAGTCATCTTTGTCTCTTGAAGAAAACCTGGACACAGTGATAAGGAACTATAGTAGTAGTCACACTGGGGTAAATCTTTCCAACTGGTGCTTATGTTGGTGTATCACTGAGAAATGCCAGGGGAAAATTGCTTTCTCTTTCTTTTTTTTCTTGATCAATAGGAATGGGTCAGAAGGAATGGGCATACACTTTGCTGGGTCAAAAAC